>NC_042294.1:1576718-1714218 GCF_901000725.2 Takifugu rubripes
CGCACGCACGCATGCACGCCGCACACACGTACGCACACACGTACGCACACACACACACACACAGCAACCACTCAGTCATGTCACAGATCTGTAACAAGTTCCAGACAAAGCAATTATAAATTCATGTCTGAGGTACACCACCAGCTGTATTTCTATGTTAACTCCATAAATGACTTCTTTAACACCCCCCCCCCCCCCTTACACACACACAACTGCAAACTTTAATGTCAGCACTTTATCTCAGGACCCCGAGTGCTCCGTCCAGAAGTGCAGCCATTTGCACTTTTTATAAGCTTTATCCCACCTAGTTATTCTAAGATCTGCTGCTAAATTTGTCCCTCATTCGCTCCCGCTAAGCTTAAGCCATCATCCTGTTAATGCAGCTGCAGGAGCACGTCTCCCGCCAACTCATTTTTTTATTTATTTATTCTGCCTTTGCTTATGGAAGCCATTTTACCAGAGAAATCCAAACAAATGCAATATTGCACAACCTCAAACTGTTCAAGATTCTTTGGTATCACTTCTCTGTAAAGGAAATAAATAAATAAAATGCAGCCTGGCGAGAGTGCAGGTGATTTTTATGCAGCTAATATATATATATATACCTATATATAGAGAGAGAGAGAGAGAGCTGGAACATTAAATCTTAAATCGTATTGATCTTTTGCCTTTTTTACCACATAGAATCTCCCAAATTTTGCTCCCAGCTCTGTCAGAGCACCAAAGACTTCAATTAATCCTCAAATTTTTCAGGAACAGTTTAGTAGTTCACCCAGAGTTGAAATTTCCAAATCCTTCTTTCATGCTGCAAGAAATTAATGCATGAAAATAACATATATATGCAATTGCACAAGATGGGGAGGGGGGGTTGACACAAGCCTGCGGACCATTGTTCCTCCACCTCCCACGCTGGTCTACCCTCTGTCAGAAAACTGTGAGGTGATATTTGGGTAACTGCAGGCTATGAGGTAGAGAACCAGACTCCACCAGTGCTCTGGCTGTCAGCGGGGGTGGAGGGGCGTCAGGATGTGTCAGCCTGCATCACATCACGCTGGGCTCCCAGCGAGGCCAAGGTCTCCGGCCAAATCACTTCTCATAACGGACGGGACCACAAACGGCAGCCTCAGTCACATGCACCCTTACACACAGAAGGGGGGAATGTGCACGGCCCAGCCATCCAATTGTGATGTTTTCGAGTCCGTGGGGGTGGGTGGGGGGGTCATGGTGAGGATCTCATGAGTGTGGACACTTCACTGCTTTTCATGACAGAACGAGGTTAGTATGTATAAAACCGGAAATCCAATCAGATCGACACCCAAACGTGTCCTCTTGATCGCCCTCTGCTGGACACAAGATAATCCCCCCCCCCAAGCCGCTTTTTACACTGCAGAAAAATAGGGCCCGTTGCGGCACCGTGAAAGGGCTGTCGCGGCATTTTGTACGTGGCTCGGCTCGCCTGCAATATGGAAGCTGTCCCACGTCGTCCCACTAACATCCCCCATGTTGTTGATGTAGGGCAGCGATCCCCCCCCCCCCCCCCCCCCCGTTATTTTTACAATATTACACTGATGTTAATATAGAAAATAGTTCATAAGGAGTAGGACTATAAAAGGTGTTTATTTTCTCCTTCTCCAATTTTTGAATATTGCCTAAATAATAGATCTGTATATAAATGATGCTTTTCAATCTTTTATTTTTATGCACATTGGAAAAATAATGATATCAAAGCAAATCACATTTGTCTAATAGACTCAGCTTATTTACACTTTATGATGCTTAGACCTGTTAGAATTAACACAAAGCTGATCTTCCAGCAGTAATTTACAACTCGGGGACACATCATATGAAAAGGAGGAAAAAATAGCCACGCCCCTCTGAGCGGGAGAAAATCCCACCAATTTCAGTGTGAAAGCGGCACAGCCTGGTAGAACGTTCAGCAACTCAGGTCAGTTGGTTTAAACTGGTCTCCCACTTCCTGGTGGCCGATACTGGCTGCAAATTATGTTATCGGCCCATTTAGCTTCATGTTGGCTCAGTTAAAAACTGCATATTTTGTTTCTAATGGGGCCTTAAATAAATGTAGTGAATAAATTTATAATGATTGGAGGATTGAAACGTAACGATGACTGAGAAAATGTAGAGACGTTGGTCTGTAACAAGCAGGAAACAATTCGCTGACTCAACACTCGGAAACAAAGTGACCTTTACGCTAATTTGTTTGGAAATGTTACCTTTCATTTTATATTTATCATACTAATTAAATGTTTACTCATCAAGCCTTTTCCCATTTTGATTTCGCAGCGCGGCGCTCGTCTTTCCCCCATTTGTCTTCCGCACAAAAGGCGCTAATTAAAGATCTTTCGATACAGTAATCATCAATAGCGAGGGGCCAATAAACAACAGCCCACGCAAACCAATGATGACGGGCCTTTTGGAGTATCTCGCTCTCACGTGACGCGAATCAATCAACCCCCAAAATGGGCTCCGCAGCACGGAAACAATGAGTCCAATTGAGCTGAGCTGTGATTATATCCATGAATGGTGTAAAATAGCAATGTTTAGCTCAAAGGGGTCTGATCAAGCTCTCTTCGGAGGCAGCGCTCGGCGTCTCGGGGTCCAAGAATCAGCCGGTTGTATCGCTGATGATGATGGAAGTGGCACTCAGTGGGATAACTTTCAAGTGATTGGGGGGGGGGGGAGGGATGTTGGATTTTTGTTTATTCAGGAGCCAGGTGCAGATTACAGGGCAGTAATGATTGCAAGTTGATTACACGTCACTGCTGCAGAGCGCAGCGGGACGTTCCGCAGTTTAATCAAGAACAAAAAGTTAATGGCTGCAGCTTCTAATTTGTTCACGCTTTCAAGTCTGGGTTATGATTTATCGCCACCTTGTTTGGCAAAACCTTTGCATGTCATGTTGTTTCGCAGCAAAAACATTGGCAGTGACATTTTTAATGACACGATAATGAAAGTCTGACATTGATCCCTCGCCAGGATTGTCTACATCAGGGGTGCCCACACTTTTTCAGCATGCAAGCTACTTTTCAAATGACCAAGTCAAGAAGATCTACCTACTATAAATTTGCAAAACATACATTTATTCATAAATATATTGAGAATTCTTTATATGATCCATATATGGTGATGTACCTTGTAACTACATGAATCCATTGCTCAATACAAATCTGTGCATTTTTTCAGCATGCAAGCTACTTACAAAATGATCAAAATGATCTACCCACCACAAAAATGCAAAACATCTAATTATTTTAAAATGTACTGAGGATTCTTTGTATGAACAATGTATGTTGATGTCCTTTCATAACCGAATGAGCCGATATTGAAAAACACACATAATAATTAACTAAGTGGCTTGAATTCAGAGGTAATTAGCTGAATAGCTTAGCGCCATTGTTTGCAAATGAGCGGTGACCTAAAGGTCAATCAAGTAACGGGACTGCTGATAGGCTGACATCGTAAGTTCTGCTGCACTTAGCGCCATTGTTTGCGCCTGATTGGTCACTTGAATGTCACATTCAGTTGTCATCTAACTGGCTGCCCTGTATATCAATCAAGTGACGGGATGAATGATAGGCTGATATTTTTAATGTCACGCCGCGATCGACCAGTACTACCTCTGCGATCGACCGATAGATCACGATCGACGTAATGAGCACCCCTGGTCTACATGATGTGATATTTTGGAGAACGTAAACCCTGAAAATTAAAGCGCAAAGCAGTGTTTATTTCATAACTTCTTAACTGTTTTATCTCTTTTGGGGTCAGGGGGAGGGTGCTGGATCCCATCCCGCCTGTAAACGGGTGAAGGCAGGGTCCACCCTTCCTCCACGTCCTCATGTGAGCATTTGGGAGTTTGGCGCCTTGCTCTAGGGTACCTCTGTGGTACTCTGGGGTGTCCTGGCACTGACGCTGCTACCAGAACACCTCCCAAGTTTTGTCCACACTGGGACATGAACCATGAACCCTCTGCTTCGCGACCCAGCCCCATATAGACTGAGCTACTGCAACTCAAAATCAGGAGTTTTAGGAGTTTTAACTGACCATTCCCACTTGTCGCTTAAAAAAAAGAAATTCCCTCCAAAATCGTGTATAATATATAATTTGCTCCATTTTAACTCTGCGCGTTGCCACGCACACAGAAATGTAGTTTTACATCGAGTTAGAGGCGTTTATAGACTTGAACTAAATGGATAGTGAACAGCAATCTATCACCCCAGTGACTTCTGGACCACCGCTTCCATTTGGAGTAACACTTAACGATGCGGCTCTTTTGGGTTTGCAAATGTAATCAGACGGACTCGAGCTTGCCAACGGGTCGCTGGTTTTCCCCCCGCCGTTTTTCAGCATTGCTGGATTTCCTCTTACGTCACTGCCCTTATTGGCGTTAGCACCCAGGTTAGCTCATCTGATGTAGCTCGCTGCACAAGAAGACGGGTCTGCCCACCTGGTTTTGAGCAGCATGGTCGCTTCCCCCGATACAGAGGTTGTCGGTTTATTTCTGGATCTCTGCTGCCTTCGTGTTGAGCTGATTATTGAAGTTTTACCAATGACTTTGTCACAAACTCCATCGGCTAATCTTTTTATTAGCTCGTGCGAATGATCTGAATGTACGAGATCCACCTCACAGCTGAATTCTGAAACGTTCTGCTCTGAACTGCTTCGTTTCTAGCAAACAGCAAACTAAACTGCTTCAGTGACATTTAAATGTTGGCATCAAACACTTAGTAATTGCATTTATTAGGCAGAAAGTCAGTGGGCCGTACTCTTCGAATCAAATCTTTTTGGCCATTACTTGCCTCCGTAGTTTAGTGTCAAGATGGTGCGACGCCCCGTGACAGGAGGAGGCGAGTTACCCAGTTGGGATGGCGGCTTTAATGAGCTTCCTAATCCTGGAGCTGCCAGGTTTTCTTGCTCTACGGGCCGAATGTAATCATTCTCCCCCAATATGAAATAATGAAGTATGAAGGGTAATTGTTGAACAAGTGGCCTCCCGGGAATCCTTACAAGATTGTACCTGACACGCGTGATGCGCGCGACGACGCGTCATCCACAAAGCACCAGAATGCGCCCGAGCACGCGGGCGCACAAACGTTTGCAGATTAAACCCATGAATGCAAACCCAGAGTGACGCCTCCTGCGGCGCGATGAGGTTTTTCACAGGACTGAGGCTGATTATCAGCTGCAAATTTGCGGCGACGCCCGTAATCAACGCGCTGCTGCGGCAGAGGAAGGAAAGGAGGGAGGGAGGAAGGAAGGGAGTGAGGGAGGAAGGGAGGGGGAGGGAGCCGAGTAGCGAGGCTGAGCAGTAATTAAAGCCGAGGCGCGTCGTCTTTCCCGCCGTTTTAGTGCTACAGACTTCCAGAAGCCTTGAAGAAACTCGTGTCTGGGCCTTGGAGAGCTTCCGGTTTAATTATCACCTGTATATTCTGTCAGCAGCTTAAATGACTCACCAATAAATATTGAAACTTTTTTTGGAATGTTTTTAATTATTCCCCCCTCTATTTTTTTGACATTTTCATATCTCATACATTTACATGTTAACATGATAATTGCTGCATGATATTCTTGTCTGTTCAGGTGGCGGAGGGTTAATCACAAAATTAACTTATCATCTTCCTGGATGAAGTAATTAAGCAGAGCGGGACAAACTCCTGGTATAAATGAGGATGAATAATAAGGAAGAGGCCGGCAGTCGGGGGGGGGGGATGAGGAGTCGGGACACGAGATGGAAGCTGCGGGTTAAAGTGCTGCTACTCTGCTTCTATCGCTGTGATGGAGGCGCTGCAACAGTAATGAGACACACAAATCCTGTTTTACACATGGCACGACTGAACAAGGCTGCGCCTGATGTATGTAATCTATCGACAGGGGATGGTCGGCAAACACACTAAAGGTCAAAGGTCGTCGTGTTCTAGCGCGATACCCACAGCGTCCTCCATTAAGAGTGATTAAACCAGCAAGAGTCCATGTCATTTCCCTTTGTCATTTATTATCGTCATATATTATCGATGAAATCAATCTGACCTCCCAAGAAAAGCAATTAAAAGTCGATTTATATCCTAAAAGACTAATTAGCAAACGAAAATAATCATCGGCAGTGTACGAACCTCAGATGGGCCAGTGGTTTTTCTACGCTAAAGTGATATTTTTCTTCGCGACAATGTTTCCCTCTGTGGCACCAACTATATCCAGAACCTTTATCTTCATATTAGACAGATTTTAATTATAAATGGATAACCCAGATAGAAAATACAATGTCCATCATGCAGGAAGCTGTCTTTCCCCCACATGCACGACTGCAGGCACGAAGTATCGGCAACAAAGGCGGAGACAGATTGCGTCTCCGTGCTGATCGGCCCCACGTCTTCTAAAGTGACAAAAGCTGCCTTTGTGTGTCCAGCCGCCGTCGGCCCTCCTCCTCTTCATCTGCTCCGACGTCTCCGCGCAGTCCATTCACACCAGGACACACTCGCCAGGACTTTTAGTTGACCTTGAGTCTGGATTGGAGGAGTTTTAAATGGAGGTTTTTAAAGTTGGTCTATGCTGAACACTGATAAACAAGCACAGCGTTTTGTGTGAATAGTGTTCTAAAGGCACGGCCAATGTACAGCTCAAGTGTAATGAAGCAGCATTTTTGTAACGCGCCATGATTTGACAGCATTTAAACGAGGCGGATGTAAAAACGCGGCGTCGAACGCGCAGAGAGCGGATCGATAAACTTCCCCCGGGAGCTCAGCGCGGGCCCCGCAGACCTCCGCGCTAATGTTGGTTTAATGTGCGGCACTGTATCACCAGCGGTGTTATTAGGACCATTATGTCGCCCAAAAAAAGGCGGCATCTGTCTCCTCTGCATTTTCTGCATGGCGAGCACAAGAATACAGCGAATCAATACAGAGAATGGCAATCAGGAGAAGCTGCTGGAGCATCGGTGAGCGCGCGGCCCGCTCGGGCCCGGCTCAATTTATCGACCGTTGCAAGAAATCAACAGCGGCAAGCGGCTCTCTGCTCCGATAATAGACTCCATTCACACTGGCCTTTTATTGCACGAGGCGCCAGGTGACAAATGGACATAATATCTGTCAGCCTGCCTTTGAATTTATTTTCCCCCTTTTCCTCCCGTTCTGACATATTTTGAGGCTCCAAAATATCCAGAGTAAATTCCCATCCGCCTGCGCTGCTCTTTCAGAGCGCCTGAGATGATCCGCAGGCTTCAACGCTGCTCCGGACAGTCAAATAAGACACAGAAAACCAAGCTGTGGTGAATGATCTGACCTCCAGGAGGTCAGACACCCACATCCGGATGATCATAACCAGCTCGTGGTCACCTTCTCCAAAACTATATCCGTGGTCATTTTGAACCAAGAAAAAGTTGTTTATCCCTGTAATTGTAATAGAGTTGCAGTGATCCTAATTCCTCATGAATCTTCAGAGCATCAATAATGAGGGTGTTTTACTTTGGGTGTGAAGAAATATTTCAGCCTTAGAAGGATCTCGCTGGTGATCCATCACCCCCCTAGATGGGACACTCCCAGAGGGAAGATAATTCACCACTTGATGTTCCTGTGCAGCGTGTGATCTATACAGTCCCAGAAAAGCCTTATTTATTGCCTTCATAATTAAATTTGGTATCTTGGTGAAGGGGCCGCCGCAGCATGATTAATCATCTCCCACTGGTTGGGACTGAAGACGGCCAAGTTAGCAGGTGCCGCTTGCTCCCTTCTGAACCCAACACGACACTCACATGTCCCACAATTCAAAACCACGTCCAGCGTTGACTTCTAAACGCTGGTTATTATGAATTGTTTCATTTTTTCATGGATAAAACTTACTGCGGTCCCAAAGTCAAGGTATATTCTGACGTCCTCTGACTGAAAATGCTCGAGTTGTGCTAATGTTTAAATAAGAGGACCTTAATTATTCTGTCAGTATCATTAGTGGTCTCAGAGCTCTGCTGGTATTTTGTCTAATTTTGTCATTAGCATGAGACGTACCGAAGAACACTGGCAGCAAGGCTCCTCTGTGGGGGTTTCCTTATGCTTCTGCTGCTTAGCTAGTTTTGCAAAAGCTATTTGAACCCTCCGCACTGTGTGTTTCTGTGTAATGGTGTCATGGAATGCTGCAATTACATCCCATAATGATACTCTGCAGGAGGCTGCAAAAGAGAGGAGTGGAAATCACCGTCATCAGGTAAAAGAGAAACCTTTTGAGATTTGACCCACACAGTGTAAAGAAACACTTCCCGCCACCAAACGGCAGTAAATCCACAATTGCTTTGCTCTATTTACAGTTTTTTTTACAGCACTTAATGAACCAAAAATAGAAAATCGGAAGGAGAAACTCTGTGAGTTATCATTTGAAATCATGTCTAAAATGGTGCCTTTAAATAGATAATCAGCCCTTATTATTCCTCCAACAGTGTATTCGTGTCTCCACGCGCAAACACCTGATGACTGTCTTTCAGCCAAGATGGACACGCCAAGGCACAATAGACATTTCTCTGTATTGATTAAACGTTACCACCGCAACAATACCAGTGATGCCGGTGTGCTTGTTGTCATCAAGCAGCCTTTTAAGCACAATAATGTCCTAATGAATATGAATGGGAGCCCGCGGTGAACAAAGGCTGGATGCACTCTGAAAGGTGCTGGAGACAGCTCAAAATCGGCGTCAGCGCTGCCGTTTCAGCAGCACGGTGAAGGAATGGGCTGCCCGTAGGACAGAGGAAAGTCAATATCCATGTAGAGCACCGAACGAACACGGTGTTTAATCCGCCGTGCACCATCGAAGGCTCCACGTGCTGCTCGCTTTACGTTCCTGTGGTAGCCTCCGGGCCCGGGCTGAAGGTGTGTGGGCTTTATTACACACGGCTTTATTAGTGTTTCCATGGCGTTTGAGCCGGCGATCACAAGCTTTATAGATTACACTCCGCAAAAGCCGTGAGACTTATTTCCAAGAGGTTCAAATTGCCGCAAATGCGGTTGGAAACGTGGCGGCTCCTCCGAGGAGTTGGTGTGATGATCGCCATCTTCTCCCTGACAAATGCGATTAAAAAGGAAAGTCGGGATTAGCGAGGTCCTGACAACTTTACAGCGGCGTCTGTGTCCCAAGTCTTCTCTGCTGACTGGAGAGTCGGAATTTTCCAATGTGAGTCCACGCGGATGAAGAAAGGAGGACTTTTTTAAAGAAAAAATACGGCAGGCAGAGCGTACGGTTCGTTAGGATGAAGAACAGCAGGTTAATCATCACCTGTCACCTGGATACAGAGGAATGAGTCAACGTTGGTAGAAAGTTCCCAGTAACGTCTAAATTTAGGCGCCCGCTCCAGGAGAGTCTAAGAAGTGAAGTAGAACTGAGTGAAGTAATTATTTACAGTACTGAGTTTCTGCAATGAACCCCACCTCCCAGGCAGAGATGACACTTAAAATGCTCACTGGGATTTAAAATGCACCTTTTTTGTCCCTTTCAGGCTCCCGTAGTGTCACGGCATAGCTCCAGCCATGCAACACAATAAGTTACTTCAGTTTTCTTGTGTGTGTTTCCATTAATCGCCATGAATCCTGTCTTTTTTTGGGTGGACCCTCCTTCCACGGGGTTCCGATTCGCTCCTGCCATGGTTCTGGTTCCCCCGAGGCCTCGTTAGGGTTCCTTGTATTGTCCTGAGCGATGGCGATCCAGTTGGTCTCTGTTGCAGACTGACAGCCGTCGACCGCGGTGTTGCCGCTTCCTGTCCTGTGGTTTTCCTCCCTCTCACCTCCTCGACTGTCTGCCGGCCTCAGATTGTTAATTATCTCTTGTCTGAGCCGCGATCAGCCTCCCTCAGGGCCCGGCAGGAATCACGCTGTATCGGAGGCAGCCGATTGAACTCGATCCCAGCCCACCGGGGCGTCCGACCACCTGGCTAATAACGATTCATGCAGCTGCCAATCCGGCTGAGCCACGCCATCAATATTCCTGTCTGTAAGACAACATCAATTAAGAGACAGGAATCTGGGCATCGGGACACGGGACAACTAGCGTCTACAGGGAACAGCTACCAGAGGCTTACAGATAAACCTTACATATAGCATATGAAAGCACAGACGGATCATTTAAAGACATCGGGCCAGCCAGGGCCGCTGTGTAGCCACCAAGCTAACTAAAGTGGAGCGAGGCGCTAGCATCGAGGAGCGTGGAGAGTGTGCGACCATAACACACCTCCCTGGGTGGCGTGTTAAGAGTCAGAGGCTGGTTTAATCATGCTGAACAGCGGCTCAAAGCCCATCTCTGCTAATGCCAGGAGCAGCGAGGACAGGCGATGTGATGGGAGGGGCAGGCTGGAATCCTGCGGCCCTAAAGTAAACCAGGGTTATTATCTGCAATTACCCTGATTACCAAGCCCTTCACTTGAACGACTAAGGTGAAATGCATTTATTTATCCCTGCGCCTAAACAGACTGGAGGATGTTCATTAAACCGTGTGTGAATGAGCTTTAAGCTGATTCGTTTACGCACAGAAAAAAAAGGGGGAAAAAAAGGGCAGCAAGTGACGGGACAGTAGATGATCCTGCAAATGTGCTTCCCCTTTACTGTATTTGATGACTTTTCTGTGCTCCACTTCTCCTTTTAATGTCATTTTTCCCGCGAAGCCTCATTGCGTTTAATAAAGGCACTTTCGCTGCCCTACTTTCGCCATCTGTGAAAGTCAAATTCCCAAATATGTACTTATTGTTAATTCTCCCTCCGTCCTCAGACAAATATTGCTGCTAGCGTGCAGCGTATCCAGTGATCAATCATATCACCTCTCTGAACCTGCTATGTAATTTATTAAGCGCTGAACAAATGGGCCGGAGCAGGCGGGCGGCTGTTCCAGAGCCAGTTAATGTAAATCTAAGCAGAGTAACAAATTAGTCCGCTCCTTTCCCTTTTTTTCTGCTTGCATACTAAAATTGCTGGTGGCGATGAAAGCGACCCAAGGTAGATATTAAACTTGCAAAGGTTATAAAAGGAATTTGCATTTGGGGGGACAACCAGAAGTGGCTGCGACTGAAGCATTAGTGGATGCATTAATTGTTTCTGCTTACAGTTCCGAGAGCGTCACCTGATTGCGGTTTAATTATGACGAAGCTTATTTTTGCCTTTCGTTCACTTTTTACAGTGTTAAAAAAAAAACGACACGTCTAGAGTAGATGCGATTTTAGGATATCGGAGGAGGAAAACAGATCCTCACTTCACAATCTGACACTCTTTGTGGTGAAGCAGTTCTCCGAGCTGAAGATGAGGGGCAGAGATAATCACATTCACTGCAGCCGGCCACTAGATGGCGACAAAGACACGTTTTAGACATTCAAACGTTACGTTTTCCACTCCAGCTTCTGCCACTTGACATCAGCTGCTGTTATCTCCTTGGATACCGGTTTCCGACGTAACTGAGGAACAAAGACGGCGGCGAAAAATCGCGACGGCGGGTGTCGCAAATCAGGTAAGCGGGCAGCTCAGCTCTCCGCCCACCGTCGTCGTCACGGATGGAAATACCATCACAAGGCCCTTTTATGAATCCCGGACTCACACCAACGCTCTGACCCGGCCGTGAACTTCCCGGTATCTTTTGCAAACAGACGTCCACCTGAAAATGGCAAAATGTTTGAAATCCTGCTGCTATATTTCCTCTGTGCTCCATGAGAGGAGATGATCCCCCGCCCCCCCCTCCTCTCTGTGTCCAGACTGCCCAAACCTAACCTTTTATCCACTCACTTAAAATTCAGAAAATGTGTCTGGATGATTACTTCTACACGCACTGCCTTTGACCTCCTGCTGCTTAATTATCATAAAGCTGTGCAGAAGGGAACGAGCCGTTGCTTCCTCTTTTGTGCCACTGTAATTGCGTTCTTAATTTTGGGAGGTGAGGAATACCGATATGGCAGCTTGGACCTAATATCACACACCAGCTACAACGTTACGGGGGAGGGTCTTATTATGAACTGCCGCAGCGACTGTCCACCTCACAGGTAGCTTAAATCATTTGTGGGTAAAGGTAGAGCAGGGAAATTGAATCTTTGAAGAGGAGGAAAGAATTTTCGGTTGGTGTGGCATCAAAAACTTGTTTTTCAAGCTATTGGAGAACAGACTTCCTTTCGCGTTCCAACTGTCAGATCGTTCTGGAATTTTCCCGCACGGACCCACCTGTAAATCCCACATGACCTTGTAAGGGTCGAGCGTTTGAAGATAACGAGATTCAGCGGCGATAGCAGCAGCGCCGATAAGAAATGTACATTTTATAATCAAATATTGATTTTCTTTCCGTCTTGTTTTCAAGCGTGAGATGTCAAGATTCACTCTGACGTCTGGGAAGACATTTCCACCGAGGATCATTTTAAACGCCAAACTAAAGGTGTGAGAATGATTTTGACGTTTTGGTCACAAGGAGCCGCTGAGCGCTTTGTTTAAATATGAAATCAATGTTGAAATGCTCAATAATGAAGCAAAACATTAGCTTAATGTCAAATTGTATTTGGTAAAGGTCTTCTGGGAGGTGTTATTAAAAAAAAGATGATATTCAATTAAAATTAATTAATGATGATTACTGAAACATTTCTTGAATGTTTGTGTGTTCGGTCCTGTTACTGTCCTGCTAATTAAAATTCATGGCATTTAGAAGGTAATGAGCGAAGCAAAGTTTACCGGCTCCACCTCACAGACACACTCCTACTGCACCAGCTTCCATCATTGTACCACCAATTAGGACGCAACCTTTCCAGACACGTAAAGAAATCCAGTTGAGCCACATGAGACTCAACAGCAGGTGGAAGCTGTGCCCGTTGGAGACATAAAATGGACACCGCCTTAGCGATAGTCGGGGTTGTGTTTGAAACGTTTGAAAAAGCAAAGGGGGCGTAAACATGTGATTCCTCTTCACTGTGGTATTTTCTGGGATTAGCATTAGCTTTAAAGAGACAGTGTGCTGTGTTGAGTGCTTCTGGTGGCTAATCCCGGCGTTTCGAGCTTTAGCGGAGAACCTCTGCCAGTCTCAGTTTTACCAGCGCACTTTAAACCTAAACCAAGGGTGTCCACACCCAGTCCTCAGGCTCGGGATTTCTGTCCAACAAAGTTGTCCAATCTCTCACCTGGGATCCCACTTTCCTTGCTGAAGGCATTGTTCTCCAGCCGGAACCACTTGGGCTAGGAAGAAAATGTCCTGAAAATGGGGAGACACGATTTACACGGACATTCAGGAGACGGTCCAATCACAGCCAGGTTTTTTTTTTTTTTTTACTTTTACACGTGCAACAAAATCCAGCTGCTAGATGAGAAGAGGAGGAGGCGGTGAGGATCATGGCTCCAACGGGTCAGGCCTCTGCTGGAAACGCTGGGCACCCGCTGCTCGGTCCTCATCCAACTGGGATCTGCTTATGTCATTACTGAGACACTTTCCACACTCTTCCGACAGTCGGGCCAGCAGGGATTTGGGGCTTGTGGCCCCTACAGGCAAGAGAGAGCCGGCGTGCTCTAAATAAAAAGTCACAGAGGGGCTCTATTAGGTGCATTAGAGACAAATTTTCTGTCAACTAATGGGAAACTCTCACAGCTAAATAGATAAAGAGTTAAATACTGTATTCTTATTATAGTAACCTACATATTTCATTCACATAATTTCATTCCTCCTCCTCCTCACGCGTATGTTTGCTCTGATGTGTTTCACCTGTGTCTCAGAGCTGACCTGCGCTTCATTATCTGGCTCCTCCCACTTTATTTGAGCTGATTTCCTGTTCCGGTGGCAGGTTGTTGGCTGTTTTGAGGCTGAGCGTCTCACTGAGTTCTTTGGTTTGTGTCCCAGAAATTGGCCGGATTAGGCGTCTCTCGGCTCCTTCCTGCATCGCCCCTGTAAGTCAGAATCAAAACAAACACTGATTATGACCATAAAGCTCTGTCGTTATCCTGGAGTCATCACATTATCACAGTGCTCCTGTAAACAGCAGGATGTGGTAACGGCAGGCGTCAGGTAAACAGCTTCTCCCCGTGACTTCCTGTCAGTCGGGTTTTCTTCTTTAACATCTGCAAATGTGTGAAAAAAAAACAATTAGAACAGTGGAAGCAACATTAGCGGGAAAGGAAATGCAACAAACATGGCCTTGAAGAGGCGACAAAATGGAATACCTTAAAAAAAAAAAAAAGCTGTTTTGAAAACAAGTCTTTGTCGTGGCGTACTTAAAAAAATAAAACATCAAATAATTGGACTGAAACACCTAAACCCAGGTTATCTGATGGCTCCCAGCTAGTGGAGCTTAATGGTCATAAACAGACTCAATGTTGAAAAGCGCTCTGCTCTGCTTCCGGATTTTCACCTGAATGCAGCACGAGCCCACTCAAATACCCGCATTTTTATAATATGGATGCTGGTTTGGCAAAAGTCTTCAAAATGAGCTGATCCTCACTGATCAGATCTCAAAAACTGCAAACATCGAGGCAAACGTGTCCACCGTATTTTAACCTGTGCACCATTCTTGACCTCGCCACAATCCCGCCGCTCTTCTTTAAAACTGCCATTTTTCATAGATGGATGAAAAAGGTCAAATCCTGACTAAATCGAGTGTATAATAATGACATGGGACGGTTTAAAACTTCATCCGGGAATGTTTTTGATGGACTGGAGAAGAATCTGGTGCACGAGAACTTGTGTGATGTGGCATCTCTGGCAAATGTGGTTTGTGAAAGAACAAGACTGTAATCAGGCACCAAGACAGGCTCTAATTACTCAGCTCCCCCTGTCTCACAGATCTCATCACTGCTCACGAATTACAGGCGTGACGGTGACCCGCGGCTGTCGGGTCGTCACGGTGACGGCACGCGGGCATCATCTGCACACGCAGGTACGTCTGCGGGCGTGCGGCGGCTGCAGAAGCTGTCAAAGCTCAGTGTTTTCCCGCTGATGCAGGTGGATTAATGTGAGCCGGGGTGTCGCTCATCAACCTGGGACAAATTATGCAAAGAGGGGTGAATCCAAGTCTTTGAGGTGCTGCCGCCACGTTTAAGGGACCTTCAAAATGCCAAGTTCAGGCTGCGGTTCAAGCCTTGTCACTTCTGATGATCTCCACGTTGTCGTTCCTCCTGCTCCAACCAGGCAGTGTCCACGCATCCCCCCTCGGGGCCCCCGACCCCTGCCTCACCCAGTGAGCGCTTGACAGGAAATGCCTAAAAATTGCAATAAATAGAAGCAGTCACATGTCCCTTTCTTTTGACAATGCTGAAACTAGTTTTCATTTTAAAATAATTTTTCAAAGCGGCGTCCCACAAAGACACATTCATCCCTCGGACCAGCCCCGCTATCGTGAGTAAATAACGGAGGTGTTCCGCTAATGTCCCCGTCAGCTGTTTAAATACAGCGATGGTGCTGACTGAGAGCGATGTAGCTGCGTGTCCCAGGCCTGCTCTTATCCCGGGCCTGTCAGACAGACCTGCCAGGAAAGCTCAGGACGGCGGCGGCGTGATGGAGCTTCTTATCACTGATGGAGAGATCAATCATCATCACAGAGACAAAGAGGGAGAGAGCGTTTCTTCCCCCCCAAATAATGAATGACTCCTGTTTAAACAGATGCTAAAATGCTCTTTTTGCCATTTGCACATCTGCTCATCACGACCAAGGTAAGATTTGAACCCAACACTAGCTGGTCATGGAGACGGACCAATAGGACCACCCTTTAGGTTAGTAATGATAGTCATTATTCTTGTTTTTAAATATTAAAGAACTCAGCCCAAAGTTTGACTCTTTGCAGCATAAAAATTAAACTATTTAATCTTATACTTTTTTAATCTAAAGCTCTCTGACACGTCCTGTGTGAATCATCCTCCATAAATAAGGTATCAAAATCACATTTTGTCATGATCTGCACGGCGGTTTTCAGCCCCATCAGGCAGCCTGTCGGATAATCGTGTGTAAGCGAGCGGCTGTTGTATCGCAGCCATTTTCCAGTCTGAACTAACGGTGATCGGAGCTATTGGAGCCTATCGGTGGAGTGACAAGTACCCTCATTTTGCCTAATGGCCATTTAATCTATATCGCGGGTTGGAACGGGGGGAGTTCGGCGATTCATTGCACCATAATGCCACAGAAATATCCCAAGATTTGCTGCAATTATTCAAGTGCAGAGAAACGTGTTATCGATCCTGTAATTTCTGCTCGCTGGATAAAGTAAATGGGTCTGACATTGATTGTAATAGTTATCGTTGGAGTCATGCAGAGAAACCAAGCGACCTTCGACATATCGAACGACTGGATAATGCCTGGAAAAATACAAGTTTGAACTTTCCCCGGCTTTAGCGGTAACTAGAAAGTGGTGAATTCTGAACGGAGGTTCAGGTTTGGGGACAGTTCTCTCACAGGTGTCCCACAGGTGATCTGCTGTGCTCCCTCACCTTCACTTTGAAAGGTGCCGCAACACAATACACACTTTGATGTGATATGAAATTACTGGCCGAGCTGAGTGGGACAAATGGCGTGAATCGTTGTTAGGAGGCAGTTGAGGTTAGATGTATCTTCTCAGAATTGTTGTAAGAAGTTAAAGTGGAAAAAGGGGAAGGGACCTTCAACTTTTGTGTTTGACTGTTTCTGTATCTCTAATCCAAAGACTTGTTCACTGACTGGATTAAAGCACAGGGATAAAACATTTAACACTCCAAAAAGTAAGTTTTCCACAAAGCTATATTAAAGTTTCCCTTCCAAGCTTGTGTGGCTTTCCTGCAGCTGAATGCGACCAGGTTATTGTCAAATATTGTTTCTCACTTTTTATTTTTGCCCAGTTGTTTATGCAGTCCACAAACATTACCGCGCTCTGAGAGTCGGAGCCAAATGTGGAAGGACATAATGCCTGAGGGTGATTTGTTTAACTTTGAAAGGTTCTTTGGTTTGTATTTTATTCGCTCTGAGCTACGCGGATCATCTCCCAAGTGGGTAGCAGCCAACAGCGCATGGACGTTGCATGTGGGTGGAGTGGAGATAACCCCACCAGGGACGAGCTGACAGTCCTCATTTAAACAGACCGGGGATTTAACCACGTTGAAACAAAACCTTGCTCCGTAATCTTTTCTTCCCCGCTATCGCTGTGACTCTCTGGGGAGTTTTATGATGTTCGGTAAGCAGCAGAGAATGAGTTCCATGTATCTCATGAATCATATTAGAGCCTCTTTAATCCTCTAAAGTGAGGCTCTCCGGAGGACGAGGCAACAGATGAGGAAACACAAGCTAAAACGGTCCGCAGCGGAGCCAACCGTAGGGGGGCGGGGACAACCCTACCGAACACCCATTAATGGGTCACCCGCAGCCTCAAACACAGGTAAATGTGAGGTGTAGAACACAAACAGTGGTGGAGCTGTGATACGAAGAGCCAACTCTCTGGAGGAGAGTCTGGAGGAGCCCCCAAAGTGCTCTGCACCACCGTCCATGAAGCACAGACATGGGTAATGGCTGGTGTGACCAACAGGCGGAATACTGGGACAGCTTTGGCCCACAGGACTTCACTAGATACATAGAATAATTAGAATCCAGGTCTGGAGGGACTGAAGGTCCTTCCCGATTGGTTCACGTCGTATAGCTGTAAATCAATATGAGAACGTGTGGAACGCTCCCTCTTATCATTGGGTGGCCTACTGAGCTTCCTTTAGACCAGGTTCATCTCCTCCTCACCTGGACACCATAAATCCATAGGATGTCACACGCTGCCTCTGATATCGTCCCTGTGTGTGGTCGCCTTCCTCCCATAATCCTGGTGTGTCGCTGCAACTCTCTGAAGAACCGCATTGGTAGGTTGATCTTTGTGATACCTGGATTTCAGTGCAAACCTGGAAAACCACTGATGGAAATGAGTGAGAACGTTCCGGAAAGACTGTTTTTCCCAATCATTCAGTCTGGTTACCATTGTGCTGTCCTCTTCAGTCCCCTGGCAACAAAGGGCAAAGGTCATCTGCAGGAGCTGTGGAGGGTTTGGATGATTGTCGGCACGAAGAAGCTCTTTGTCGAGGGTGTTTCTTCAGCCTAAGTTGTCCGGCCTGGTCAGCTGCTCTCTAGTTTGAGAACCACTGGTTTATGGGAACTGAAGCTGGACTGGGGCCCAGCTCCCGCCTCTGTTGTGGAGTCTCCTGTCAAAGTTTCATCGGAAAATATCGAAACAATGACAAGGTTGACAATTTAGCGTCAGTCTGACGTGAAAGGCTTTGATAGCTTTGATGTCAACAGTGATTTCGGTGATGATTGAGGTTGTTTCTGACACATCAGTAAATATCTGTTTCCGCAGAGCAGGCGATGGACCTAAAAGCTGCCGAAATCATCGGATCAGTGCCCTCAATGTGCCGCATTCACCCAGCGGAGGAGGAAGGACGTTTATTCACAAAGGTCGGATCGTTTCAGTCGGCCAGTCTGGAGAACCGGACTGTTGGCAGGTCTGATGGGGAAGGACAGCCTGAAAAAAGGAGCTGACTGGACTCTGATCACAATCTATGATCCAGCCTTTGACGGTCAAAATCAATAGCGGGAAATAGAGATTAAATAGAAAAAGCAATTAAACGTCTCTCACGTATGATAAAGAGTAGCTCTTCTCGTTTGGAACTTTCAGGCACCTCATTTGAGGGGACTAACTTCTCGCTCCTGCGATCCCATCAGCTGGAAGATCTAGTCCGTCAGCTTCGCTTTGAGATCTGATAACGGCTACAAGCTGCATCAGCGTCCTTCATCCTGATGGGTTCACAAAAGGCCCCGTGTGGATCCGTCCCACCCGCTTTACTGGTGTGGTCCACGTCCGTGAAGGCTTTGAAGAAGCAGACTCTTGACAGCCAAACAACATCAAAGGGTCCTCGGAGAGAAATAGTGTAGGAAGTTGGGAAATTGGAGGACATTAGCCGACATGAAACAAGAGAGAAGTAGCATCACACCATTATGGGCATGATGATGCTGTTTTGTTGCGCCTTGAGGCTCGTTACCGACTGACCCCTAACAACGAGAAAAACGTGTTGCTTTGATCTCGCCTGCCGTGCAGGTATTTTAGAAATGCTTTAAGAGTTTGATGACTTCTCATCTACTCAAATATAATGAAGGGTGTTGCTGTGGCGACACTCCCTTCTCACTTTTAGGATAAAATTAAACCATGAGAAGACAAGAATGGAACACAAGCTTCTAAATGGAATAAATGGTTTCAGAACATCATTTTTCCCCGACTGATGTAAACTATTTCCATTTTCTCGTAAAAGGTATAAACTTGGATTTGGGTTAGAGGATAAAAAAACAGATCAGCACAGAACTGATGAACTCTTCAGCTTAAACAAAACAATTTCCTATGTTTTCCAAGAACAACCGCACCGAAAAGGGTCACGAAGCTTAAAGCTTAAGACAATCAGATTTGGCCGCTTCGGCATAATATTGGCAAGGCCCGTCCGGCAGCTCAATTTCCCTGCGTGAGCATTACAGAAGAGGCTAAAGGGCTGGAAGATTTGGAGCGTGCTGATGTCATGTAGTTTGTCAGTAAGATTCTTAGCGGGGGACCAGAGTTGGGAGTAAACCGGGGCAGAGGTGGGCCACAGTTATCTGTCTCCACAAATTCACGATGCAAACTATTAAACCCGGAGAAGTTGCTGACTAAAGTGCAGAACAGGAGGAAAAAGTCAAGCCCGAAGGTTCCCACAGGGGTCGGATTGACGTGCCGCACTAGCATGATGCTACGTTGACGGTAACTGCGTTGACAGCATGTCTTGGGGCTAACATTTAAATTCTTTGTGCACTAGCTCGACACGCAGCGTGCCAGGTTGGCTGTTGAGTTGCTTACTGGGGTTTTTTAGCATTCACCAGTAGGTGTTGAGGGTGTGTATTCATTCAGTCAGGAGGATTTAGACCTCCAGAAAGTCTGATTGACTGAAATGTTTAATTTGAACATAGCTAAAATGTAGCTGAAAAGGAGCAAGAAGAGGTCTGACTAAATAATGACCCTTAACAAACATCCCGGTCTAAACTTTTCTGCCTGATGTTTGGAGTTAAATAACATTTGTTTCTGACTTTACATCAAGCAAATATTAATATAACTGAGATGTAAACATCAATGCAATAACATACCTGAAACACAAACACTTTTCCTGGCTGTACGAATGAAGTAAATATTAAAGTTTATAATTTAACGCCCCTCATGGACGGTGAATTTCGCTATATTTATTGATTGTCGATTATATTCAGCTTCAATCATTATTTGAGCTGCTTTATTCCACAATATCTATAGATTTTAGTCATTTTGAATGATCCATAGTGCTCCGTTTTGAACGGTGCCGATGTTTTGTGGTTGTTGGGAATGACGAGCCTAATTGCTTTCTGTAATTATACTTCAAATATGCGTCTTTCTTTTCCTTCCGCCGTGCTGCAGAAGGGCTGACCCCCAGTTATAACGGATGATTAACAGATGTTTACCAATATCTACTTGAAATGTTCTCAAATTCTTTGAGGGCACCAGATCCATTAAGCAAGTCGGGGACGAATGGGGAAAAAAAAAACTGACGGTTCAATTTTGGTTAAAAGTAGCGGACGAGTAAGAAATCGTTGAGAGTTTTGATTTTAGAAGAAAATACCTTAAATATTTAATGACTGAGGCCTGTTCATGGCGCTGGCATAAGATAACGAGTCATTAATGCCTGTATTCCTCTGCACCTGTTCCGTGATATATTAGCTTGTTTTACACTGGCGGATGACCAACGACAGACTTGGGCGCCACGACCTGCGAAATCCTGGAGGTCACGTGCGACTCCGCTATCAATCTGCTCGGCCGAGCCGCAGCTGCCTCAGTCTGGGTTGGAAGAAAGTTCCAGACGGAACATCCGCCTTCATCCCAGCGGCTTCAGGTGCCGCCGTCTGGCCAGTGGGAACAGAGAAGAGACTCATTAAACGTGATCCTCCTGTCCGACGCAGCCTGAGCGCTTCAGCACTTGGCCGTGGGAACTTGTTTCAACTTCAGGCTGCTTTGATAGGACACGTAGCTCTGACCGGGGACCTTTGACTCGAAGCTTCCGCCCGCCGATCGACCCATCCGCAATCCGTACGCCCTGGCAAGGTCATGCAGGTCCCGGAAATGAGGCATTTACACCAGAAATGAGGCATTTAAGGACTGCTTATTATTATTACCCCCTTCCCAGGCCTCTTGTCCCTACCGTTAGCTGCCTGTAGAAAGAGCGAGAGTCGCCTCCAGAGGAAACAGTGGGGAAAGAGACAGAAGCCGGAGAGGTGAGGAGGGATTAAAGCTCAGCGTAACGATGCAGGTGCAGAGAGGAAGTTGGGTTTGTCAGGAAGTCACCACACTCTCACCAGAGAACAGATGTAGGCATAAATACACAGCGTTTCATCGCTGGAGAGGGAGCCCACGTGCACAACCCTCTGCAAAGAGATCACAACGTTCCGGGATAACAAGTCACAAAACACGCGCGACGAGAAGGAGGAGGGTGATCAGACAACAGGATTCCACCCAAACTTCAGACACAGAAGGCAAAAAAGGTGAATATAGTGCAAACAGAAGGAGCTGAAAGCTGACAGGGAGCTTTCAAATGTTGCAGTTTTGAAGTAATCGCAGCGTGATTACAGCATCCCAGCGCTTCCACAACCCAACTCCTTCCTTGCTTGAATGTCTAACTGGGACGCCGCCGCCGCCACCCCGTGCAGCTTTGCACTTTGATTAAAGCTAAGTGAGCGTCTGCTGTAATCCTTGAATCCTTTACGGTCTCTCTGGGATTTAGGTGAGAGCGATTTCCTCTCAGCAGCCAGATTTGTGACTGGCTCTTTGTTTGGGACGACATCTCAATGTTTGTTCGATCAGTCTGCTAATGCTGCACGACTAGCGCCTTTGGAAGAGGTTGAGGTGCTTTGATGCAGCCAGAGTTAAACACTGAGCTCTGACACCCAGCTGCACACTACATGATGGAGTTGTCTTTGCACATGCCGCCTGACTCTCCAGAGTCTGCAGGAACGCGACACTCGCTGTGTGAAATGTCTATTAGCGGATCTATTGTTTATCTCTGTAGAATCAGCCTGTTAATTACTGCCTGCTGCTAACATGACAGCGAGGCTAACGCTGCCTTTGGAAATTTCAGAGATGGCCGAGCAGAAATGTTTGTCTGCTCAGAGTGTGATTTATGATCCCTCTGTGGAGGGAAGTAAAGAGTGTGTGTGTGTGTGTGTGTCTGTGTCTGTGTGCTTTAGCTATGTATCATGGTGATACTCATTTTAAAGGCTCAGAGAGGACTTTTGTGCGAAGTGAGGTCATTTTGGCTGGTACTCACAAATTCAAAGGTCTGTTTGGGGTTTAAGACTTGGGTTTAGTTGAGGTTAACATTTGGTTTAGGTTAGGGTTGGATAGCTAGTTAGCACGGTAAGGGATTGTAGATGTATGCTAGCATCTAGTAAATGCAACAAACCATCTTTTGAGGACTTCGACCGTGACGTATTAAGTATGTATTAAGTGATGTATTAAGTTTAGCATTTTACAGATCTGAGGAAATTAAGAAGCTGAACAAATTGAACAATGACCAGATTTTTTATTTCCTCCAACCACTAGTCAACGTGTGAGTATCTATTTTATTACGTATTAAACATCAAAATCCTCATTCTACTAGTGAGGTCATTTCCCCTCAATGTCAATGGACTGTTTAAGGGTTGGGACGAGGGGTTAGGGGGTAAGTTGGGGCTGTTAGGTGGGCAGTGGGGGTAATGAATTATATCTGAGTCCTCACAATGACAGAAATGTGAGTGTGTGTGTGTGTGTGTAGCCTTGCACTGACAGCATTTGCGACTAATTGGTTTGTGTGTGTCGTTGGCAAATGAGGGAGTCCCAGCAGAATTACTGGTGGGACTGGTTATGCAGGGCTGTCATTTCCTTCCCCTGGACCCAAAATCTGCAACGTCCTGCTGCGTCGCCTCACTGGAGCAGGTCGACGCTGAAGAGATTCGCCCAGTGGAAACATCGGTGTGACCTATTAGTGTGTGTGTGTGTGTGTGTGTGTGTGTGTGTGTGTGTGTGTGTGTGTGTGTGTGTGTTCATAAAAAAAAAACCCTGCTGGATGACTGGGAGGAGCCTGACCCAGGCCAAGGTGAACAGGTAGAAACTGAGGCCAGGTCACCCTCTGCAGGATCCTACGGGGTCATTTTTCCTGGAATTACATCCAGCCCAGGACAGGTCTTCAAATTGGGTGTGGGATGAATAATTGAAGGTCTAATGATTAATCCAGCGGCGAAACAACCAGCTGAAGTATCACTTCTCTGAAGGTAACTTTGGCCCTCGGGGAAGACGGATGTGGAAGTTCGTCATGCGGTTTTATAAGGAAATTCTGTCTCGGGCACTCCATAAATCTCACTGTCGGGATAAAAGTACAATAACTTCATCATCTGCGTGTCTCCATCAGGCACCGTTACAGCTGGAGCTCTGGTGCCTGAAGTTCGGATTGGTCTGATATCTAATCCTGTTGTTGAGGCAGACTTCGGAGCTACTTTCGGGACGAGCTTACAGGGTTTGCTGTGAGTTAAAGACACCCGTGCTGTCAGTTATACGTATAGCTTACTGAGGAAGTCGGGAAAACATTTGGAACAGTTGCAGGATTACAGTATTAAAGGGCTGAAATGTGTGTGTGTGTGTGTGCTGGTGATAAGTGTGTGACAGGAGTCAGAAAGTGTGAGACAGGAAGCAAACACAAGCTGCTTTCCTTCAGATATATATAGATAGCTCTGAGGGCCACACTGTATTGCTTTACACTCTGAATCAATTTCACAATTAGCCATTTTAGCATTCTAATTAAAAAACAACAGTTGCCTTTGAAGAAATCAATTCTACTGAGGAAAACAAGAATTCCCAGCCGGTTTGCCGTCCCTGGGCTCAATTCAAAGACGGGAAGATGCTTTTGGGCCTTTCTTTGTGAGCGTGTACGGTGCAGCATAAAACATCTTGGTCTTGAAGGTTCGTGATGAGCTTAACTTTTCTTTTTGAAGGCGTTGTGCTGTGGATGTTGCCTTTACGTGACAAGGCTCCCCTTTGTAGTGCTAAGCAGCAGCTTAAGTAACAACATAATGAAACGGAATTCTAAATGTCACGTTAGCGCTAATTACCTTTTTTTTCTTTTTTCTTTCTTCGCTTAAATCCATTCAAACGTTTCGAAGACAATGATGTCATAAATCTAACGCAGATGTTGGCACAATTACATGTTTCTGAGATTGTATATCACTGCGATCAGCCAGTGCTGGTGTAGCTACATGCTAATGCTAAATGAGTCATATTAGAGGTTGTGGGTAATGCTAATGTAATAATGACTGAAATGAACTAGTAATACTGGGACAAAGAGATGAATGGGCTGGTTATAGTGGGACAGAGAGGGTAAATGGACTGGTTATAGTGGGACAGAGAGGGTAAATGGACTGGTTATAGTGGGACAGAGAGGGTAAATGGACTGGTTATACTGGGGACAGAGAGGGTAAATGGACTGGTTATACTGGGACAGAGAGGGTAAATGGACTGGTTATAGTGGGACAGAGAGGGTAAATGGACTGGTTATAGTGGGACAGAGAGGGTAAATGGACTTGTTATACTGGGACAGAGAGGGTAAATGGACTGGTTATAGTGGGACAGAGAGGGTAAATGGACTGGTTATAGTGGGACAGAGAGGGTAAATGGACTGGTTATACTGGGATAGAGAGGGTAAATGGACTGGTTATAGTGGGACGTGGCGCTCTGGTCTTCATCTTCTTCCTCTTCCTCCCAACTCACCCACTTTTTCCCATTTTGTTGCTGATTCCCTCACCCTGTACATATCCCAGATGGAAACTCAAATGTCCACCTCTCCCTGGACTCTGACATGCCTGTTCAGACACATGTGTCCGTGTCCCACGACGGCTGCGCAGCATTCCCGCCCCGCCTCCTGATTCGGTCTTTGCTGCCCACCTTGATGTGCGGTTTAGTGAGAGCAAAAGCTCCAAACTTCAAACCCTGACGCGTTAATAAAGCCTCCCTGATGAAAGACTGCGGCTTCACAGAGGAGGAGGTGATGAGCTTAACTTGGGGGATTTACGGCTCCATCTTGCTCTTCCTGCATTTTGTCCAACAACCGTGTAGCCTCCGAGCCTGCCACTCGTTCCCAGACACGAGAAAGTGCTGATATGAGCCGGAGATGCCTGGAAAATTTTAACATGGGGTAAAAAAAAGCTGCCAGAATAACACCCAGAAGTGCTTAAACTCTGATCTCATCTCACCAGAGACTGAAGATCTGGGACAGAATGGAGGAGTTTGAAGGGAGCTGATGTGTCCCCACGCACGATGACTACCACCATCTGCTGTTCACATGCAGCAGTTCATTCACCCCCAGCGCACCAGTTGAATTCTGTGTGTGTGTGTGTGTGTGTGTGTGTGAGTGTGTGTGACAAAAGTGGTGAAAACGCATCCATCTCACGCGTGGCCGCTCGGAAACAGCCAAAACTTCCACAGCGAGTGTTTGCAGAGTCTTAAAATACCCCTGACATTACCCCCCCCCCCACCGAGTCACCTGCAGGAAAACAGGCTCCTGCAGCCTCATTAAGCTCAGCTGCCACTTTCATTGTGGGCTCTTAATGTTGGGTAAATTTAGAAAGGTGCTGCGCTCAGAGGAACGTAAAAGAGCGTCGCCTACATCAGACCTTTAGTTTCCACTTTCAAAGTTTCAGGGATTGTCAAAACTACGGTTGCGAACATCGAGTATTGGAATATTTTCTGAATATCTGCAGTCTCCGCTGCATTTTTAGCCGACCTTCATACTTTTTACGTCATTACATTGATGAGAGCGGAAGGTTAAGGGGATTTATGGAGCAAATTGGCGCATTTAATCACCGTTGCCTGGTGCGCAAAACAAAACGTTATAAAAATAGCGAAAAAAATTGTTTTCTGAAGACTTTTTAAAAAGATGAGCATATAAAGCTGCAGTGGGAGCAGTTTAGTCTATAGAAGATGATGAAGAGTCCTTGAAAAATCTAGACGGTGGGGGTGTGACTTCGTCACAGGCTCGGGCTCCTGGGGGCCCCTTTAACCGTGGCCTTGGAGCACCGCAGAGACCTCTCTGTCAGTGACCTCTGATTGGATCAAAGACTGATTACATCCCATTCACGTTGTGCCGTCAGTCCCGGACTGAAACGGGTCAAACAGGGCCCTGCAATCAGGGGCGTCGTGGGGGCGACGAGGCACCGTGTCGGTAGGAAAATCACTCCGCTGATTTCATCACTCGCACATCCAGCGTGTCATAATTATGGTCCAAGTGCAAATCTGCCATGTTCTTGGCACGTGCGTAGATAATTAGCACTTTCCAGCGGCTTTGAATGCTTTCCAGCCAGCATTTGATAATCCTAATCCCGATTAATCCCAAGACACATCACATTTATACGCACGCCACCGGTTCAATGCCCATTTTGTCAGCAACTCAATGGCGGCGGCTGTTTCTGCGAGGGAGATCAAAACGGTGGCGGGGCCAATGTCGGCCGGCGCAAGTTTGCGAACATTTGCCCGCGTTGGTAATTAAAAAAATAACCCGACTATTCTGGTGAAATCCTGGCAGCCGTCTCTTGGTGTGGCATCACATGGGCCTGGCTGTCCTCGCCGTCCACGTTGTTGCAGCTCATCACCAACCTCGCAATCGTTCACCCCCCCGCACCCCCCCACTCTGGGTTCTGTAGGATTTGCGAACCATATGTTCCCTTTTCCTCTGAAACGCTGACTTTTGTGATGGCGACATTAATTAAAGCCGCAGCTGGAGATTTAAGACCCGCAAATATCACCAGTGAACAACAAACTATCCGTTTTGATCCGTTTCGCGGAGACGGAGCAACACAAACTCTCCGTACCGACGTTAGCCGAGCGGCACCGGCGGCGCTCAGTTACCCGGCGAGGCGCTGGGACACTCCAGCTCATTCCGGATGCGTGCTTTTAAGTGCTAATGGGCTGGAGAGCGGCAATGTCGTCTAGTGTGTGTTGGGGAGGCTCTATTTGACTTCATGCGGCAGTATCCTTGGGAGACGCAGGGCGGCTGCTCTTATTCCGAGCAGAGGCAGTTTCAAGGATTACTGTCGGGGTGGAAAAGAGGCAATTAATCTCTGTCTTCCAAATGGGATACAGCTGAGCTTCAAGGCCTCGGAGATGTTTTAGAAAATGATTAGCTTCTATTTGCTAATTTTGCCATGTGGTCATATTGCCAACGCTGCGTTTGCGCGGCTACCAAAACGTGACGATTCCGAGGTTTTTTTTTTTTTTTTAAAAGAGCGACTTTGGTGATGAAACGATGACATTGTAATCAGGCAGCGCAAGGGCACCACCGTTTGATTTTGTTTTGCTCATTTTCAATTACAGGAGGTTCCCAAGTGGCTGCGGCGTCGCGGCGGTATCAGTCGGAACAGAATGTTTGATCGGAAATAAGCTGCGCTGACATTTGCTTTGGTGTGTTTTCAGCATGTTGTCGGGTGAACGTCAGAGCGCCTCACAAAGCCGCCATGAGAAGCACAACAAACACGGCCTTGGCAGAGATGAGGAGCGATGGAAGAGCGCTTTTACCTCACAGGAAGCCCCTGAAAAGCGTTGACGGGGAGGTGAGGCCGGAGCTGTCCGCGCTGTGTAACACCAAAACCTGAAAGTCCAGAGTTGTGCCCCCCCGGCTGCAGAATAAACCTGACCTGATCTGGCATCTTTAGCTTGGGGAGCTCTGCAAAGAGTTTCTCCATCTGTCTGTGTGGATTTAAGTCTGCATCTGCCTGAAAACACAGACTTCAGGAGAACAAACAGACAAATATGTAACAGGAGCTGCTCCTGGGAAAACATTGGTGCACAGTTCCACTGGGCCAGTGGACCTGCAACTTTAGTGTGATAGAAAATAAACGTTGTTCTGTTGCGCATGCTAACAGTGGTACAGTTTATCGCTGTTCTACCCTTTTCTGCTGACTTTCAGGCTAGCGATGATTTTGACTGATTTTGCGTAGGACAGGAAGGATGAGTGATCAGTAAAAACAGAGCTTTCACCAGCCCAGACAGGAGAACTTGTGTAATTGTGTTTTTTTTCTCAGTATTTACAGAGGCCAGACTGAAACACAATGATTATTACTACTGTTCTAAGTTTGTTCTGACAGCAGAGCCGCCATGAGTGACTATTTTAAGAACTCTTTCCTATGGTTAACACAGATGAAATGTACTTTTATTCTATTCATTTCCTCCTTTCCTGTCTTTCACTGATAAGCTCCGCTCACCACCGAGCACAATGGCTCCATTGTGCTGAACTGCAGGCCTGATAATGTTACGTGACATTAAGGGCAATGATGTTAGTTCCTATTCAGAGGGACGTTTGATTGGAATGCAGACGCACAAAGAGCTCGGTAATATTCTTTGCTTTCAGAAATGAAGGTGTCCAATATTAAACCGTATCGCCATTGATCAGCACGATTGTGGGATTTTATTAGGCTGCTTGTTCTGCAGATGTAGGATAGTCGGAACTAAGGAATGAAACATTTATATTAGTGTAATGATCCAGTTCTCATACGTACTCATGCTGGTCATATTGCCATGAAGCACGTCTGTCCATCCACAGCAGCGACGACTCTCAATGTCATTCAGTTCCCCCAAGTAGACTCAATTGTTTTCCCCCTCTTTTATGCATAATAATATTCATATCCCCCTGAACGCTGACCTGCAAAAAGAAGGACCTATTTCCGAGCTGTCAGTGCAAAGTCTTTATCTTCTCCCTCCAAATGGCGGGGTCAGCCGAGACTTGACGCTCAGCAGACAATTCTCCCAAAGACCTAATGTGATTAATGGGTGTCACTTAAGAGGGGTGGCTGGAGGTTGAAACAGAAAGAAAAAGTCATCCAAAGGAAATTGTTGCCAACAGAAAGCAACAACTGGTGCCACCAAATCAGTGGCAGCAAGAGGTGCCCCCTTCCCCCCGCGGCCATGGTCGCCTGCTGCACAATAAGAACTTCAATGTCACTTTTAAAGTGTAAACCTGGCAGGGAAACATTTAGAGGAGCTGTGGTCAGCTCGGGTTGCCCTATAAAGGTTAGAAACATTTAGATTTCTATGCGAAGTTGCTCCGAAAATAGTTTCAGTTTGGAAAACGTTGCCTTTTCAACAGATAAAATGGGCCAATTAAGTAGTTCTGACTGCCAAAGACCAGCTGGACTAAAGGTCAGGACTCCAGCAGGTTAAGTTCAGGATTAATACACAAACGTCGTCAAGTTTCAGCTTTAAACCCATCGGTGGAAAACCTGCAACAGATCAGAGAGGAGCAACTATCTGCTGTGTGTGTGTGTGTGTGTGTGTGTGTGTTCTTGTACTTGCTACATACTGAGGACCAACATACTCATTCTACTAGCAAAGTGAGGACATTTTTGGGAAGTGAGGACGTTTTGGATGGGCGTGGTTTTAAGGCTGAGGCTTAAACTGGGTTTAGGTCAGGGTCGTAAGGGGCTGCCAAATGCATTAAGTCTATGAACGTCCTCACAAAGATAGAAGAACAAGGGTGTGTGTGATCGATTAGTTGGTTTTCTTCATATGGCTAAAATGCGATCTCAGTCCTGGTGCCTGAGCTGCAGCCTCCCAGAAGACATCAGATCCTCTTCTAGCTCCTCAAAAGAATCGAGGCTGAAGCTCAGCTGCATGTGGACACGTCCTCCATCTCAAACCACAGTTAAGAAAATAAGTTAGCAACAACGGGGAAAGAGCGAGGGTTACCTTAATTATTCGAATAAGGCCCAGGATGTGATGGACTCCGGCTCAGCTGTACTGTGGGCAGATGCAGAGCAGCACAATTTGTTCATGGATGTCATCAAACTTGTAAGGGAAAAAATCAAGTGTGGAAAAACGACAGTGTGTTGATTGGTCTCCTTATCTTGGATTGCAGGTGTCTGATTTGATGATGGGGTGTTTGGGGGGGGGTGGGGGGTGTTGGGCGCCTCCGCTCTAATCTCAATTTACATCAGACTCGCTTTAATCCTCAGATGTGACATCAAGCTAATGCCAGTGGGTAAACACCGAAAACGGAGGAACCATTTAACGCACTTAATCGTCCAATATGGAGTTGATCATTAACGTTGGACTCACGTTAGCTTCCTCTAAAACCTGTCACACCCAGATCTGCGGCCCACAGGTGGTCAGGACGGCTCCCTGAAAACCCCCACGGCAGACCCAGGACACCCCCCATCAGTCCTGGATCCGTCCCTCAGTTCAACCTCAGTTCATATTCCCGAGTCGGCCGATTCCTCGGGATCCATCCGGCTTTAGGTGGGGAGGCACAAACAGATCATGAACCTCCCCCCCTACCCCCGGGGCAAATATCTGAAACAGACGGCTCCAGTGTGGGTCAGTACCGCCTCATCAGGACAGACGGGTGATTGTTGTGTTGGAAAGACAAAGTCCCGTTCTTCCCGATCCATAATCATTTGAGCCTCCTACCTGTAATGTAGAACATCTGGCTCCCTCTTCTGGCAGCCGGAGTAAATCTTACCTCCACCATTGACCATTGGTCTGACCTCCTTATAGACGCAGGATAAATGAGTGCATTACCAGAACCCAGGTGAGACAGCTGTGGGTCCACAACACAACTCTGTGTGTGCGTGTGCACGTTACAGGGCCGAAAATTAATATTCAGAGTAGCACATAAAGGAGTTTTGGCAGAAACTGCTGATTTTGCATGCAGCACCTATTCTGTGAGTAGGAGTTTGATATCTGGGTTTCTTTTTAAGGAGATCTTTGTGAGGTGGAACAGACGACTTTATAATCCCGAAGACGACATCAGGGTAATCTTCGCGCTCGATGTAGGGCTTTAACGGGAACTACAATAATGACCAGAGTAAATGAACAAAAGACGGTGAATAGTGGATTTCCCTGTCAAGGTGTTTTCTTTTCCTCTTTTTAACTTTGGATCTTCTTCCACCTCATTGTTGGGATCAAGGGATCTGTAGAAGAAACAGAAGTAATCAAAAACTATTGAAATAAATCCCCAAATATCCTGTCTGTGACTCCCTTCTGTCTTTCTAAATACCCAAATCCCAAGTACAACTGTTTTTATATGCTCTACACACACACACACACACACACACACACACACACACACACACACACACACACCTTCATTATAGTCCCAGATAGTGGCATTGGCAACTTGTCGCTTGTATTGATTTCTCTTAAACTGCAATTTACATGGATATTTGTGGGTGTCCTGGGGCAGCCTGCAGCCTGGTGCTCGGCCCCTCACCCTCTCCCCCCCACACCCCCCACCCCTGGCCTGAGAGGAAGTATTTCCACCCAACTACAGAGCCTCAAAGTCACTTTTCAGTCCGACATGTTTTATTTTTTCTTCTCTCCATAGCAATTCACCAGTTTCTCAAGTTGCTGATATCAGACATTTCACATCATTTTTGGGCCGGGGTGTGTGTGGATGGGGGGGGTTAATTCTTTATTTTAACAGCACATTTAAAAACTGAAGGTCACTGGATTCCTGTGACCTTCAGAATCGACGTTGTCGTATTTTCTAACGTCAGTTCTCAAGCGTCCGCCTGTCTCTGGCACCAGATGTGTCAACGCCACGGCGCCGCCTCCCAGCCCAGATCTAACCTTCCACAACAGAAGGCTCGGGGAGTAAAACAGTAACCTGCAGCTATGGACACCCAAATGCTTTCTGAAAGCCTCGGCACTGCACTTTTAGACAAAAATGCCAAACTGTCACAGTTTTCAGACTCTGTGGCCGCAGCAGCCTGTCAGAGAGCAAGCCTTAGTTTGCTGAAGGTCCACTGTGACCTCCAAACAGGATTCTCCTCAAAACCACACACAAAAATAAGGATTTTTATAATAAGGGAACATGATGGTGAAAACAGTGGAATCTGCCTCAGTCTGAGACATATTTGCTGCCTGTCACCATAATCTCCCTTTAAGGACTTGTCAGTGACTTTGGAACAGAGTTAGGGGCTTTATTTCAGATCTGTAATCCCAAATATCATTGGATACAAGGAGAGAGAAGAGCAGAACTTGTGTTTCTGTCTAAAGCTGAACCTACCTTCGTCTAAAGTCTGAGCAGAATCCCACAGACTTGAGGATCGTGCGCAATAAATGCAGCGCAACGGTGAAGTGAAGTGGCGGCTGAGTGAGGGGTGTGTTTTGCTGGGTGTCGTCGGTGATGTCGCGCCGCCCAGATCGCCACGATTGGGTCCTAATTAGAAAGCTCGGCAGCAAATAGATAGACGCCTTGTGTGCTTGAGGACAAAGTGAACGTGGGTCCGCGTTACGCGCAGAAAACTGTCGGGAGAGGCGCGCACGAGAACTGCGCGCAGGTGTCGGAGCTGCTGAGCGGATCCGCGCTGCGCAGCGAGCAGCCTGTCTGAGCCGGAGGCGAGCTGGAGTTTCAGAGGTGATACAGCCACAGCGAGACGCGCTCCCCGCCCGCTGCTGAGGCGCCTAAAACCAGCGCGACGGCCGAAAATAATAGCCCGAGTCTCCGTCAAACCCGAGGACGCTGCGTTTTAGCAAGCAGCGAGGTCTGCAGACTCAGAAGTGAAGAGCAGAGTCGAGCCAGCGAGCACAAGTTCCTCCTGCGCTGCGCTGATGGCATCCCTACTTGGAAACGGCGGCCGCGCGTCCGGGGCTCAGGGCGGACAGGTCAAATGCAAGCTGAAGAGGAGGAGGAGGAGGCGTTCCAAGAGAAAAGGTACAACTTTACCTTCTTTCAGGACTTGTCGCCCGTCTTCTGTCTTTCTTTGTTCCGAGCAGAGGTCGTGCGCACCTTGGCGGCTCCTCGCCCGCGCAAAAGCCGCCCTCCTGCGCAGCGGCTCCCGCGGCGGCTCCACTGCGACCAGTATTTGGAAATGAAATGACAATAAACACTGAAAACGGGAGGAAATGGCTGTCGTTTGGAACGTCTCGTCGCTGTGACTTGACTTGGATGTCTTGAAAAGTTTCGTTGCCGCCGCGGTTTTTTAGGCGTCATCAAGCGCGCTTTGTCTAAAAATGCACGATGACAAACTAAATGAGTCAATTAGCTTTAATATCGGGGTTGCTGTCTGTCCACGAAGTCATTTACACCTGGTTGATTCGTTTTTTCACAGCCTCAAATGTAAGTTCAGCAGTGAAAGTAGATGGTTTTCCTCATTTAATTCATTTTTTGGGCGTTACTTTAATTTAAAACTACTGGAATAAAGTCTTGCGCACCACGAAGTGACAATAGAAAGGAAAATAATGTAAGAAAATGTCTTGAAACCTGCCCCAAACGGCCACGTTTTATTGCTACTAATTTCCCAGAGCTTCTTTCTCTTGGAGGCTGTCACATATTTAAGTTATATTTTTGCCTCATTAACGGCCGGAACTTTGCTGCTCAGCTGTGCGAAATTCAGCTCTATAAAACACTAAAACGCTGAAGGTTGGAGACAATATTTGGCCTCGCACGCAGCGAATGAAAGCGAAGCACATTTGGTTAATTTATCAGACATTTTCTAGCCGTCGGGGTTGTTTATTTTTTACTTTTTAATTCAGACCAGATTAGTGTTTTCGTCATTAATTGTCTTTTAGACGCGCTGTAGCACAATTGCGGGATTTTTTTTTTTCTCGCGTAAAAGTAACTGTAATCTGCCTGGATGGGCAATTTCATTGGAAATATAAATAAGAAACACTATTACTGTTGGCGGCTTTGCACCTCACCACCTCTCACTTTGACTTTTCTCATTTTATTATTATTCATTTACCGTGATCACATTTTACTCCACAGCCTTGTTGACTGTTCGAACCAGTCTGAGTCATTTAACACCAGCCTGTTTCGTGTTGTGCCTCCCACTGAAAGACACAGAGAACTCAATTTACAAAGCATTAAGAAGTGCCTTCTTTCTAATGTGCCAATTAAGGCTTGAATTCCTCTAAGTTATTTCCGGCCTGCACCCAAACGTGACTTTTGCTTCATGTTTCCAGAGCAGCTGAATAACGCAGCGACGCCTCTTTCCCGTTATTTAGTTACACGTGTAGAAGAGACCATCACGCCGACGCTGCTGTCGGTTCTGCATGAAGATCCCGACATTGTGGACTGTGGATGAATGCTGCCGTGCGCGTTGGCGTGTCCCGCCCTGATTGAACGCATAACGAGCTTTCATAAACACTTTACACTTGTCATGAAACTCCAAGCAGACAACCGCACCGCATTTCCATAACCTCTTGGTTTTTAATAGCTCAAGTAATTGAGACAAGGGAGACAATACATAAAATATAGTGCTGAGGCAAATGTATTTACATAATGGAAACGGCAGAATTGGTTCCACAACATTAAGCATTGCATATGAGTAGCGCACGAACGCTGGCACATTAGCTGACGGGCCCTATTCGCAGCGTGCGTCACAACGGCTAATTTATCAGCGCCGCTGATTCATTCTGATAACACGGGACATTAGGGGCCGGTTCAGGGACCGGCTGCAAATGAACTGTGACTCTGGGATGTGCTGATGGACGCGGACTCGTGTAGGAGCTGCGGGAGGAGGGCCCACCCGTTCCAGACCGAGGTGTCCCCCGCAGGAAGGTTTCTTCTCTGCGACAACACGTAAAGCAGCCGCGCGGTTCAGGGCTGCGCATTAAACTTTGAGGCGGATTCAGCCTCTGCCTCCATCCCATCGTCTTCTTGAGATGTCACGCAATTATATTTACAGCCTTTAAAGCTCTAAAGTCACAGAGGGATTATTACATGGCATTTGGGTGCTTTAATCTCTGGAGGCTGCAGATTATTTGCAGATAAAAAAAAACCTACATGCGTGCGCCGACTGCAGAACTTTTATTAATTTCGCCCATTCTCCCCGCGATTGCGATTTTCTTGGTGCGGCTGTGAGAGCGAATGAAAGATTTGTCCAGATTGAGGATTGGGGGATTTATTGGCGTCTCCTTCCCGTCACCTCCAGGTCGGGATTGCTGCAAACGGCTCCCTCTCTGCGCTCTCTCCGCAGCTCCTCGCTGCATCTGTTTGCGCAGCGTTTGACCGGTGTCATGGCTCCGACAAGGATTCTGTCCCCCTCTTTAGTCCATCACAGTGATTTGTGAGCTCCCCCCCCCCCCCCCCCCCCCCCCCCCCCCCCCCCCCCCCCCCCCCCCCACCCTCCAGTCCTTCACTAAAATCCAATTTAGAGGCATGTGACGGTCGTCCCTCTGTAAAAACCTGCGCTGTCTTTAACTGCAGGATTCTCGCTCCCGTCTCTTCAACCCACAGTCTGTTTTTTTTATGAACAAAATAAGCACCGCTGGGATTTATAGACCAGCATTTTTTTTACAACCTCACTTATCAGCCTGAGCTCTCTGCAGACTGTAGATCAGTGCGCGATCAACCGCGCTGAAGGGGGGACGCGCAAAAGAGTGGAGCATAATTTATGCCGCAATTATTTGTACACGCTTGTTCCTGGTGAGGTGGCTGCAGGCTGGAAGGGTCGAGGGTGACCGGGGCGGGGGGATGAAGGCGGGCGCGTCGTCGTGAGGCGGAGACATCGGAGGTGAGAGTGCGAAACCCGGCGCTCCTCTCCTGTCTGACGCGCTCTGGAGGCAAAAGGAACCGAAAACAGGAGCGCCATCAGAGGAGACCGGGTCCAAAACAGAGTTCTGCTAAATTCTCGGGGTGAAAACACCTTTAATGGGATGCATAGCGAAATATAAAGTGCTTATTTTAGAGACAGTTTTAGCCGAACTCTTCAGTCACATTGGATCTGTTACAGCCGCAAAGATGCCAAAAAATATCACTTCAGACGAATAATTTAGTCCCTTAGGATTCTTTTCTTCTTATGATTTTTTTAAAGCAGAAATCACGTGCCGGGCCCTCGCGCTATACTTCCATTTCCGCGCGCTCTTAATGCCGCTTTGTCAGTGTCCCTCAGTAAATGGCGAAGATTACAATGGAAGGAAAAAAGGGAGCGAGTTTCTTTTATATGCAGCACAATTTCTGCGATAGCATCAACACAAGTGGAGCGGTGGGTAATAAGAGAGTTAAAAACTAGCCAGTTCCAGCTAATGCAACGCTGAGATCTCGCTGATAGCTGCAGTGGTTTCACTCCAGCTACAAATGCTCCAAGTGTGTGATGATGATGATGATGATGATGATGATGACGGTGGTGGTGGTGAAGACCACGCAGGCTTTTATCCCAAAACCTCACTGTCTTTTAAACTAAACCTGCTTTTGTGTCGGTACTCCATGTTTTCATGGAGAACCAGAGCGTTCTGCCAGTGCCACCAGCGTGTCTGTGTGTGTGTGTGTGTGTGTGTGTGTGTGTGTGTGTGTCGTGGGAAGGGAAACACTGTATTTCACAGATGTAAAGCTCGAGTTTTTGCCCCCCAACCGCTTCTGTCACGTTTGTTTGTGCCGGCGCTGATAACCGCATTAAGAGCTGCGACGAAAACACCGCTGGCATTTATGAGGTTAATGAAGGTCAGCGCCGATGGAAGCGGCGCCGCGCTTCCCCCGTGTGTGCGCACGCATGGCTCGGTGCGTTTACAAGCACTTCCTGATTGAGGGGAGCTGCAGAGGTGTCGGCTCTTTAGGATGCGCCGTCCTCCATCGGGGAGGGGGGGATCCTGCCTTTGAGTAGGTGGTCTCGCGAGGACGGCCGGTAAAATGACCAGGGTGCGGGAATGGCACATCTTTAGCACGTTAGCATGACTAGCAATTATCTCCTAATAGTCCCCCCTGGCCTGTTTGGGGCTCGGGATTTAAATCAAAGCACAGAAAATGAGGTCCACGTGTCTCTGTGAGGCGCGCGCACGCACTCGCACACAGAGCTGCTCAGAGGCGAGTTGTGGAAAAAAAGTGAATCAGAGGTATCAAAGCACAGATTTAGAATAATTCAGACGTTGACACTTAAGCTAATTAGTCTGTTGTTCCCAGATTCCCACAGTTGGCAGAGGCGATTACTCACATCACACGTAGCTTGTTGTGGCCGTTGCTATGGCAACACAGGACATAAATTTAATTGCGTTAGTCATACTTTATGCTCTGTCTGTTTGTCCACAACAGCTTTCATAACAGCAATGGAGCTAGCAGAGAATTTGCCGTGCCGCTAACAAATGTGCTCTGACGACGATCTTCTTCAGGACCGATCCGCCGGCATGTTAGACCAGACTTTTCCACGGAAACGCGTTGGACCGTGCCGCCGGCGTGCTGCCGTTCGCGGTGACCTGTCAGTCCTCATCAAGAGTGTCGCAGCGCAGCGAGTCAGCAGCATTACCGCTTCCTGTCAGCGTTTGTGCGTCCACAGTCCACAAGACGACACAACACGAGGGAGACGGCGACACTCGAGGGGTTTTCAGGTGGCGTCGGATGTAAGAAATGTCAACGATTTCACTGCGCTCCTGCTGTGTTTATCTCTGTCCCTGTAAGGAGGTAGCGCCCCCTTGTGGGTTTACAGTTTGCACCATCCCCCCACCAGGTCACATTCCCGATACTTGCCTCACTGTTATCCCAGTGACGCCTTTCTTCTCCGCCGCTCCCACATCGTTTGTCGACTCCTCTGCCAGCCCACGTCTGGAAGACTTTCGCACACGTGTGTGTTTGCGCCCCTGTGACATGACACGGGCCTTCACGAGGGGCAGGAACGTGGTCCTTCATACGTTTGCTTCCTCTTTCACAGAAGTTTGTGGACTTGCCGCTGTTTCGGCATCCACACAGTTAGCAGTTAGCAGTTAGCAGCGGCGAAATGTTCTGTTTTGAACCTGTTGTATAATCTGGACCAGATTGAATATTTAATCCAATCTGTCGATGGGGCGGACTCCCCCCTGCACAACATTTCTCCAGTTTATGATCCTAATTAGCTGTAATTGTGCCGTCCTCCCTGAGTCATGATGGCCTGAAGAGGGAGCAGATCCTTTATGGGGCTGCCGTTAATCCCATTTTTCCCCCTCCCTCTTTCCTCTTTGCTTTGTCTCTCCCCTCCTCAACGGCTCACACTCTGCTGCTGGTTTCCTCTGGTGCGCTCTCGCACCCTCGCAGCGCGGCGGCTGGTGGCATCTTTCACGAGCAGGAAATAGCTCATCTGAAATCACACTGATTAGCTGCCGCTGATTGATGATATCTGAAATGTTGCATATTTATTCCAGTTCAAAACACGGAAAATCAGCCCAGACGTTTAAGGATTTGGAAGACTGACAGCCGACTGTCACCCGCAGATTTCGGTTCAGCAGCCCCACCTGTCCCGGCCTGCTGACGTTGCTAAAGTTAACACGGATAACCCTCCTCATATGCGAGAATAAAATTGGATGAAGCGGCTTAACAGTGCACCGTCCCTTCTGTCACCATCAGAGTTGGGTGCCTATTTGAGATAACGTTAATGAAGGGGACTTTAGTCCAGAATAGACACGTCTTATTGCTGGAGCAGGGGGTTGGCGGCCGAGGGGGGTGGGGAGGGGAGCTAACAGCGTTCATTTCCATTAATAAGATGGAGCATTTTACAGAGAGGCTCTCCTGAGGGCACTCTCCGGAGGTCGGAGCGAATCCTACACCTTAACAACCTCCGTTTTGCAAAGCGAGCGCACAGCGAGTCGCCGCAGCGTGTCTGTTCCCTCAGAAACTCGTCTTAACCTTGATGGGGTTTCCAGTTGGACTGGAGAAGACACTCAATCACCATAATCACCGCCAGGACAGATGATTTTTAGGTCATTAATATGAATCTGAGCAGCTGCGTGAGGTGAAGGAGCCGGCATCAGTACGTGTTAGCGGTGACAACTCAATACCTACCCTGTTGCTACCGTGGCTGAACTGCAGCTCACAGTGAGTCTAAGTGACGTTTGAAATTAGAGCTCTATGATCTAAAGTGTTATTTTATTCCAGGAAAAGCTAACATCAATTACCGGGCAGTCTTGACATCTTCACAAAAATATGGAAAGTTTCTGTCACAAATTAAACACGCAAGTGACAAATGCTTCAAAAATAGGACAACATCCTCGTATCCTTGTGTGGTTTCTACAATAAAAAGGTTACTTTTGTCGTCGATTGACGAGGTGTATTAGTGGGTGCGCTTCTCTGCTGTGTGTCCTCTATTGCGGTTGTCATGGAAACATGGGGGACGCTGTGATGTGACAGTCGCGACAGCAGGGTGGTGTTTTGATTCTTTGTGGCGGTTTGTGACCGTCTAATGGAGGACTGTTTGCAACTTTTTCCTTATCATTGGCGTTTGTGTTGGTGTTGTGTGCTTGTGTCCTTCCTGTTTTTGCTTCTGCCTGTTTTTTAACGTCACCGCTCCTCACTTACCACCACCAATGAGGGACGGAGGATGCAGGTTTCAGCAGGCTCCGATGCTTTGCAGCGAAAAAGGCGAAATTTCTCACTGTCCATGCGGATGTCTTCTTGACCACTTTATCCATTTCGGGGTCACAGGGAGGGGGCGCATATGGGCGAAGGCAGGCTACGCCCATGGATGAGTCAGCAGTTCATCGCAGAGCCCAGTGTGAGCATTTGTGGGTTTGCTACCTTGCTCAAGGGTACCTCGGCCTTCCGACACCATCCCCTCCTACCAGAACACCTTCCATGTTCTCTTTGCACTGGTGCTGGAACCGGTCCAGCCCAGTCCCCAACATGCTAACGCTCTGTTTCTTAGCTGGATGCCTGTTTTGCTTTTGTAATCCTAAAGGTACCATATGAGTGGACTATTTTGCTCACGTATGTTGGATTAATATCCATAAAACTGGGTTTTATAAGGTAATTATGTGGTTTCTGACCAGCAGGTTGACCCCTGACATGTGTGGCTCTTCGTTCTGGCTAATCTTTCCACCCCTGAGACTCTCGGACCATCAGCCCCCCCTGAAACGCAGAACCAACCCTTACAGCTTGGCAGGGAAGGCGTGTCTTGCTGCAGTAGCCGACTTATAATTGGCCAATCACCCTTCAGAGAATGAGTTTATCAGCCGGCCACTCGTGCCTTTATCTGTTTGCTGGAAACACCATTATGATGCAATATATCAGCAGGGATTATAGCGTAATGTGATAAGTGCTTAGCATTATGAGCCGCGCTCTATCTGGGTGCTCTAAAGAGGTCTGAGCTCGGTTAATAAACTTACAGCCCATTCACACTGTGATATTTCCACCTGACGTGCGAGGGGTCAAGTGCAGCCGCCCACTTCTTCATTATGTAAATATATCTGATGGCGCTTGATTCGCTGCAAATGTGCACATTAGATCTGTGCACTAATGGAGCTGCTTAATGGCAGATTAGTGAAATGATAATGATAAATGCACACATGTGAGTTTGCAGGCTGCTTCATTATTCAGCTCACGCGTTGATGTTAAATAACAGTTTCGCCTTACAGTAAATTCCCTCTCGTCGTCGACTCTAGCGTCCTTTAGGGCTCCGTCGAGGACACACCGGCGGACTTATCCAACCGAATCCTTTCAAAGGTATTTAAGAGAAACTCCTTTGCTTACATTAAGGCTGCGAAAGTTGCGCATGTTGAGTCCTGCTGTGAGACCCCTGACCCGGCTGCCACGCAAAGTCCTGTTTTCGCCAACTGGCTGTTTATCCCCCCCCCCCTCTGTTGTGCTGGTTTTGATCCGTACAGCCTGAAGTGGTGGAGCGGAATGGATGTGTTTGCGTTTGCCGGAAACACTGAGAGCGCCGATCGCTCATCCGATGCCTTTGATAGCTCAGGATGTGTTTGGCCTGGTCCTGATAACACCTGAGCACACGCTCCGATTCAGCTGAATTGTCACCGCACACGCGGAGCTTTGGTAGCGGCCCGCTCGGATGGGCTCGGGCCTGTTGGACCCCGCCGCCCCCGCCTCCTCACTGCTGATCCCGCTGTGGTGCTTTGGGGGCCGGAGCTGTCAGGGAAGGGTGAAGGCTGTGCGGTACCCCAGGCTACTCATGTTGTGTTGCATAGAGGACAAAGAGAGGAGACGCTGTCACAGATGAAGCCACAGTAGTCCAATTTTAGACACAAGGTGTAGCGTCTATGTCCCCATCAGAGCTTCGCCTCCGGCGATAATGTTGCTGCTCCACCGATGAGAATTGCTCGCATCAGCTGGAGCACATCTGCCTGATGTCCTGGTTCAGCTCTCTTGTTTACCTAAACCTTAATTTGCTATTATGTAAACAAACCTATACGTCTTTTCAAATGGATCCTTGGTTTCCACTGCAAATTATCCTCTGGTTGAACTGATAAGGTGGAAACATGTAGAAGGGTCATGACAGGTCATCACGTACTCTAATGTTAGCGCTTGATTGGCGGTATATACAGACATTTTTGCTACGCTGTTACACATTTCATATGAGGGAACGTATGTGGTCACTGTCCAACAAACCGTTGCAACACGTCTGACAACGAAAATGCGGTCGGCGGTTTTTGGGTCTCTGGGGCAGCCCTCCGACAGTTTGCCTGGTTGATGCTCAGTATGGCTGAATTAGACAGAATTATTCGAGAGAATTGTGATGTAGTTAAAAGGATGAACCGATAAGTCCCATTAGGATTCTGCAAACAACAACTAGCACGTTGACATTTGTCAGCTGCCAAAAAAAAACGACTGAGCGAATCTTCAGATTAGGTACCGGTAGTTTGAACAGTTGAGCAGAGACAGGAATTTCCCCCTGGAGACTTTAGAGCCTGAATATTGCGCTAAAGGAGAGGAAGTATTGAACTGTAAACACAGCCTCGGGTTTGGGAACATTCTAAGACAACATCAAAATGTCACGTTTATTTTTGACTTGGCAGATCAGGTCGTCAGTTTGGCCCAGCCAGACTTTCCTCAGCCTGCGTGAGCATTAAAGGTCGGGCTAGCGATTTTCTTGCAAAAACAAAAATAAAATTCCTCACTAAAGTGGCTATTTTTGTCCCGATTTCCCTCCTTCCTAACCAAAGGCGGCAAACGCCACTTTATCTAATATCTGAGAAGATCCTCCTGTGGTTCTAACCTCTGTTAAGATGGAATTTGTCCCCATAATCTCCCCCTGAAAATGGTTGGCCCGACAACCGTGAATGCTAAACTTGTTTAATATGTACGACCTGCTGAAGCATTTTGGGACTTTACCTTGAAAAAAGTCCCAAGTCCATCATCATTCCCTCTTCTTGTGTGTCCTCTTCAACGTTGCATTTTCCAGTGGTTGCCATGGTTCTTTATTTTTGTTATCTCACATGTGATCACTCGAAAGTTCTGACTTGGAGGACGAGATTCTAGTTCAATCTTTATCAATCTTTATTTATATAGCCTCTTTTACAATCAAAATTGTTTCAAGGCACTTTCCAGAATCCCAGGGCCTGACCCCAGACAAGCAACAGTGGCAAGGAAAAAGAGAGGAGAGGAGAGGAGAGGAGAGGAGAGGAGAGGAGAGGAGAGGAGAGGAGAGGAGAGGAGAGGAGGGAGGGGGGAGGGGAGGGGAGAGGAGAGGAGTCGAGTTGAGTCGAGTTGGGTGGAGTGACGGAACAACGTTGTGTCTGTGATTTCGATTATTCAACAACACCACACAGTACTAGCAAAATTGCTCAATCAGCAAATCCTTAGGTGGAAACCTGCTTTACAGGAGATCTTCCCTCACAAACTGTTGGCAGATAGTGAAAAACTACCAACCAATCAGAAAATGTTGTGTTTCTGCTCAGATGCAACTGTGAACGTCGGGCCCACGTCCTTATGTTGACTGTTAACTGAAGGGGCTGCAAACACATCCAGAAAACATCCAAACCAGTGAGGACGCCAGATCTGTCACAGATCAGTGTGTTGTTGTGTGTTCAGTAACTGAAATCAAAACGATCGTCTGCCTTCGGATACAACGCGTTCCCATTAAACCAGCCGCTCGGCTCTGTGCTGAACTTTGCACTGCAGCAAACTCAGGACGGCCGTTGAGGTTTTTTTATTTTTTGCAGTAGACGAGAAGCGCGACGAGCGGGTTTAATGATAATGGCCCTGACGATAGCAGTGATAATCCTCCTGCTTTTCCTGCTGACTGCAGAGAGCTCCTGCTTTGTTCTCGCCTCCCCCTATTAGCGTGATGGAGGTTCATTTTAATTTGAAAGGACCATCAGTTGGATAAGGAGGGAATTGCTCACCCGTGTACGTGCGCAGACTTGTGTGGAAGACAAATTGGGTATTGTCACAATCGCGCAGACGTTTATACTCGCGCACTCACACACACACACACACACACACACACACACACACACACAGGAAACGGCAACAATAAAGATGTGTCGGTAGTGACCTTTCTCAACGTCTGAGATTGTTCTACCTGCTCTGACAGCTGGCCTAAAACAAGATGGCAGTAAAAACTTCATCAGGGTACCAAAATTCTAGCAGTTGGCACCAGAAACACTATATTCCAAACTCCCGTTTGTATGTTTAAAAGATATAATTACCTACATTTGCTTCCGCTGCTCATGGCTTCGTCACACAAGAGACAGATCGATTCCAGTTCCATACCCAATGTGTGCTGCCCCCTTGTGGGGACACTCAGTGTAGTCTGCGTTTGTATTGTTGCTAAGGGTTTAACTTTAAGTATGATAACACTTTACAGCTCCCCTAAACCTGGCGCTCACACCCCGAACTGGTGATATATCACCAAAACGTGTCGTGTGGTCACAGGAGGGTTGTTTCAAAGGCTGTTATCTTCCATGCTAACATCACACTTCAGGTGCTGCATGATTCTGGGAGTGAGGTTGTTTATAACGACGGAACATCACATTTGAGGGTGCGAGATCAGACACTCAGAGTTCCACTTTTCGATTCAGCCGTATTGTTTTGGAATGAAGGCGAATAAAACAGCCAATTAATGAAATTGATCTGTTCAGCAGCTGTGAAAAGAAAGTTGCTTTTTAAAGGGGATGTCACACCTTTACCTGTAAGGAGAGAAGCTGTAGAGCTTCTTTACGGTCCAAACACAATGGGAAGTCACTCAAAACACTCGCTGAATATTTTCCCTCATCTGTCTCTCTGTTAATTATCTTTGGCACCTTAAATGCTTATCAAAGATTTGGCTTTGCATGTTGATTTTTCTTGTTCATCTCACAGCAAGACTTAAAAAGATAAAGGTGATACACACGTCTCAAATGAATGACATCTCTGTTTGTTGTTCTAATCTTTATTTTTCAAGAGTCTCTGTCTCTCTTCCTCCCTGGAAGTAAAAGTGCTGTTCGTGCACAGTTGAATTTTATGGAAGTGGCAGAGTGGTTTAGAATGGTGATTGTGTTCTCACCAGGGCAGGATGTTGAGTCTGGTTTCAGAGGAAGATGCTCTGTGCCTCCAGTCAGACGTGGGTTAAAACTGAGATGCTGCATTGACCCCAGTCCGTTATATTTAAATATAGGTTAAATATAGTGGAAAAGAGTCCCATCTGTACATATACCCCTGTTTGTATTTAATAATCAAGAATTTCACATTAGTTTGTGCCCTTCACAACTCTGCTTCCATCGTGGCTCCGCGGCCGCCCTGTAGCCCAGTTCCAGCACAGGCTTGTGTTGACTGGTCAGATTGGATAAACGAGGCTCGGTCCTCGCTCCCTCTGTGTGGGTCGTTTGTCACGGCTCTGACTTCGGGGCTGTCTAAACAGCAGCGAGCGGCCACGTTCATCATCGCATTCATCCTTACCGGTGAGAGATGGATGCCCTTCCACTCCAGCAGGTCATGAGTTATCACCCACCAGAGGCCGCTGGCTCACACACAGGTCAAAAGGTCATCAGTCTCCTGGCAAGTATGGCTGTCTCTTGTAGTCCGCTGCACACACGAGCAGAAAAAAAGAAACTTCTGCACGGTGGTTTATTTTTATATTTCATAAACTAAAGACAGTTTAAAATAAAATCCGGTGAACTAATAAAGGATAAAGTCTTTACAAGCTGAGGATCACATCTGTGGACAACCCAAACAGAATACAATGTACTGTGTGTGTGTTAGCATAACATTAGAGGCGTTAGCAAAACCGTCGTAAGGTAAACAGATGACTGTCGTTTAACCAGCAGCCACATTCCTGGTTAAGCCTTGTGTAATGAGTCAGAGGGTGTCGGGATCAGCTCTTTGTTAAAACAGAGGACACATTATCATTAGTCTGAGCTGCAGTAAAGATCCAGCCGACCATGAACGCTGAATAGATTCTTTGTCTTTCAATTCCACTCATTAGACGGCTGTAATGAAGACCGCTGCGCTCCGAGAAAAAGCGAGCGCTTTCCTCACCCGCTGAAGTCACCTGTTTAGATAAGATAAAATAACCCCAAACTCATATCATCCCAGTGGGGAGACTGGAGTGTTGCAGATGCGGCTGGTAATAAAGGACACGGTGGGGAGAAATGGGATTAGGGCGCCAACGAGGATGAGCATCAAGCGAGCGCAGCCATTTCGGCATAACACCGGCTGAACGGGAAGACATTTATGACGAGGGGACATTTATGAGACAGTCCTAGTTTGCATCTTCCCAGGGAGAAAATGTTTGCTGAAATAGGAAGACATGAAGTCTTAAACCGGCATCGTCCACCATCTTCTCTGCATGACGGCAAATCAGATCCTCGCGGTTGCTCGCCTGGCCAGACGGCAGCGGTGCCCATTATCGCTCTCTAAGCAGGTGCTGGGACTTATCGCTCCTTGATCACCCCACGTTGATGTGAGCGGCGTGCACGCCGAGCAATCCATTTTTCAATTTGGTCTCCTGCCTGAGATAAATTAACAGATGTCGATTGATTTTCCTTCCCGTGCAACTGTGAGCCTTGTTTACACCTGACAGCCAGGGCGATGTACCTGAGTGGCTGCTGGAAGGGAGCGCACGTTATAATTAGGCTTTCTTTAATGAGACAATTGGCAGGAGACTTAGTAGGCAGTTACTTTGACGCGTTTTACTTTTCTTGACTCTTGGTTAAGCTAATCGTCCGTTAGCCTGGTGAAAGAGGCTCACGTGTATTTCTTAAGGGTGTCAATAATGACATAAATGAATTAACAAGCTCTCTTTTCTCTCACAGTGTGTCTTGATCACATTCACAACAGCACAGCAAAGCCTCCACTGTCAGCCATCATCCCCCGGAGAGCCACCCTGACGTGATCGCCACAATCCACATTCACCAGCTGGTTATTATTGCTAAAAATAAGCTCATAAAAGTGGTGTAGCCCGGCACCATCGCGCCCTAATGATGGGAGTCAAGTGGTGCGCAGCAGATATGCCCTCACATGTGCTCTGTCACAAGACGTTTAATTGAGCTTGAGAAAATGGAACCAGGCGTTATTTTTCCTCTCAGATAACCCCCCTACTTCAACGCACACACACACACACACACTCAGCCCAACTCCCCTGCAGGTCATTATGTACTAATACACTGTCTTCATCACCATCATCTCAGTCATCATGATCGTTTTCACATACAGAACAGCAGTTAGGATCTAAAATAACCCTAAGAGGGAAACATTAATGGCTTACTTGAAGGTTAATAAGGGCTTTAATTTGGTAGCAAATGTTAAACACTTGCAGGTATTCCTGACATTAAATATTCATCTACTGCTAACAGTAATAAGCAAACATCTCCAGTGCTATTAATAGATTTAGACTCCCCCTCCCCCACTTACGGTACCCCTCTGATTTTTACTTTAACCCAAACAAGAAAAATCTACTTTGCTCATAATCTTTACACTTGGGTATTTACAAATTCATATTGAGCTAAATACAGTTTTTGCTGATGAGGTTATTTGGTGGGGAAAAAAAAGAATATATGATCAAAGGATCATCTTCTGTTGTAACTGGAAGTATCTCTGGAATCCTGCTCCTCCCTGCTTTAAGGTTTAATAAGACGGCATTCCTCTGCGAGTGTTTTCCATTTCACCTCTTCTTCACAGATGTCAAAGGTCAGTGCTAGCTCTACAACAACAGCTCCTGACCTGGTTGCTATTCAGTGTTTTGTTCAAGGCTTCTTTCCAAAACAGCCTTGAAGTCTCTGCTGTCTTATACGCCAGCCAGAAAGCGCACAAATGTTGCATAAAGCAGAGTTTTGGTCTTGTAAACCCCAGCTTCCTTTCAAGTGCGTAGCTATGCGTGTCCCCGATTGTGTAGCCCGTGCCACCTCCAGTTACCTGAGCGTGCTGGTTCCATCTGAGGAGGCCTGCAATGGAGCTGAAAACAAGTTCAGAGCGTCTGCTGGGAAGTAGGAGGAAAGTGGGGCAGGGTCGCTTGTGGTAGTGGCACGGTGTCGAGTGGGAGTGGCTGCGAGATGGAAAATGAGTGTTATTCCCAGCGATAAGTGTGTGGAAGACGATGAGATGTGAGAGATTCCGAGTGTGTTTTCACCAGCGTGACAGTCAGGGCCCAGCAGCGGGTGTCTCACCTCAACGACAGGAGAGTGAACTACGCAGATGATGTTGAACAAATATGATGACAAACGTGTTGGAGGAAGGGATGATTGAATGGAGGAGGAGAGGGGTTAAGCACCAGGGTGACCAGCTCTTCCAGTTTTCAGGGAGACAGTTTGATGGATGAACCGCAGTTCTGGAGTAAACGATGTAAGCTAAAGAGGGAAGCTAAAGAGCAACACTGAAACTGAGTCTGGAAGTTCAAAGTTTGTCTTTTTCCACAATGATTCGTCACCTTTTTCTCAAAGCCCAACAATAACAACAATTAGACAGGAATAGCAGACAGTGTGAGGCTAACTGACTGTGCTGAACACCGCTGCTTCCTCACGCAAAGAGGAGAAGGAGGTAGACCAAGACCCTGGACCTCTACTTGCTCCTTTTGTCCCTCACTGTTGTCTTTCTCCCACAAGCTGTCCAGAACATGAGGACGGCAGGATTATGTTTGGCTGATTTGAGGCCAATTGCTGGGTTCACTTGAGAATCAGATGAGAGAGGAGGAGCAGATGTCAAAGAGATGTGAGTGCCAGTGTTCATTAGAGGGTTGAGAGGGCAGCGGATGGCGAGCGCGAAAGCTTTTCCTTGCTGGGTCTCAGCGTGAACCTGGCAGAAATAATCTACCCCACACGTGTTCTGTCTGGTCGCTGGATGCGCCTCCGCGTGGGTGTTCTGCATTTGACAATCCATCTTATTACAGTCTGTTGTGACAGTCGAGAGTGAAGCGCCACCACTTTTACAGTGTCCCTGGTCTTTCCCAACATTTAATGCTAGACGGTTACACAACAGTGAGTTAAACAAGATTTTCAACTTTTAGCATTTTACACACGGAAGAGCCACACCACATAAGAGTGAGTCCCAGAGTTTGACCTCGACTTTAATCGAGTAAGAGTTTTGATGCTACCCTTCTCCCCAAGGGTTCCTGAGGGCCCCGGTCTTTCATTCATAACAAGCGAAACAGGACTAAAAGAATAGCTATTGATACTAGATGTTCGTGCTCTCACTGCATCGTTCAACTGGACAGGTATCACAGTGACGTTGTCTAGTCTGACCCTGGATCATAGAGAAACACCTACACCTGGACCACACAGAAACGACTTCGCTTTGATAAGATTTCCACAAACACGGCGTCTTCTCAAGCCAACACAAAACAGCTCAAATGCTGTGATATATAGCTGGCCTATGGTTGGCGCTGTAACGCAGCCATATAGGTTGTTCACACAGAAATGCCAATATGGCATTTGGTAATTTATCCTCTCTCAGGGCCAGTTTACAGATTGACATACTCGTGCTCCCAAAAATGTCCACATGGGTGAAACAACCCGTCTCCATGTGGGCGGGGCCTTAATCCCTAATTCAGGTGTCGTTCTGTGGTCGAAATTCCACTTTGGCATCAAAGAATTGCCGCTTTATTAGAATTTTAAGCAGAACATTGTCGAGGCTGACCTGTATCGGGTACGAACCGATACCTGAACTCCTCAGACGCCTTTCAGTTCACGAAGGGGTCCATTACACTTTTTGAGGGGGAGAACTGAAGGTCTGCCGTTCGTCACATCACAAAGCAATGTCTGTAGCACATGCGGTATTTTTGATTCGACAAGGGCATTTTGAAAGCCTCGTAGCACGCCATACGCTAGCAGCTCGTAGTGGCATTCCCCCGATGCTGACAGAGAAATCAAACGTAAAATGGAGCACCAGAGCGAGCGAAGCGAACAGATGTTCATGGGAATGTTGACTTTGTTTGGCCCTTATCTTTGATGCTGCCATCCTCTCCTACAATGAGTGACGGAAGCGGGGAGAGTAAAAAGAGGGGGAGGAGATGACTGAAAGGAAGCAGTGAGATGGAATGGAGACAGCGTCACTGTTGGTAAAACTAAGTGGAAGTGTTGGCAGGCGCGATGTTCTATAGTGGGAAAGTGGGACAATCACACAGCTGTGTTTGGGTGTCAAGGGAACCCCAAGATTGGTGTCACTGTATTTCATTGTCAAGGAGAAGAAAGGGGGAGAAACACCAGAGGCACGATGTAGAGAGATCAGGGTAAGGTGGAAAAAAGACACTTCCTGAAGCAGCTGCTCTGATATTACTGGAGAAGAGGAAAATCACGTTGTTGCCAGCTGGGGGGCAGGTAAACAAACCAAAAAAAAAGCCAGTTGGATCAGACTTTTTACCTTTGAACATTTGGTCCTGAATTTGCACAGTGTTTTTGTGAGGAGCCATAACCATTAAAATTAGACGGTGGTAAGAACTAAGGCTATTCCTTCCACAAACCTCTCCTCCGCTCACCTGTATTTGCTACCCCGTGTGGGGGCCAAGCACAGCGTGGCGCGGCGGTGAAGAGCCACGTCTTATCGCTTATATGGCCACTCAAATACAGCAGATAGTGGGAGTAAACGCGGGGCCATTGTGGCTGTGATTGCTTGCTGCAGCACTTGTGTTGACAGTGGCAGCAAATTTAAGAGACTCAGACAAAGTGAATGATGGCGAGCCTGATTCATGTCCACCTGCCACCCTGAGTGCAGATATATGGGACAGCTGAGGTGGAGATGGATAAACTTGCCTCCAGAAGGGAGATAGGGGCTCCACAGCTCTCGTACCTGAATGGCTCATCTTAAATCATTGCCTCTTTTGGTTGGTATCTTCTCTTGGAGACAGAAAAGACAGATGAGCTCACTTGAAGTCCTCAAAGGTTCTCCCCGGATCCAAAGCTAACTAAAATCCATCAAACATTAAGCAAAATAACAGAAAAGAAAAACACTCAACCCGCTTTTTTCCCCCTTTGGTTTCCCACACACTGCTGGTACACAGTGCGTGAACAAGCGGGCTGCAATTTTGAACGCAGCTTTATTTTCCGTCGTTTATTTAAGCCCAAAATGGGTCCTGATGGAGTCATCAGCCCCCACTTGGTGGATAATGGTTTAATTATGTCCATCTGGAGGAGGCTGGGAATGGGAAGCACGCCTTACACTCCAGTCATTCCTCTGGTAATTTGTCTTCCCCCGCGCCCACTGACTGGCACGCTGATGGCTTGGAGACGCAGTGAAGCATTCTGATCGTGGATCAGCCTCCTGTCTCCCACCGAAAAACACCCACCCACAAGCCTTCACTGCTGATATAAATATATCGTTTGCATCTGCGGAGCGCGGCGAGATGCCACGAGCGGTGTTATGACTTGTAAACCCTGTGACCTGGCTGGAACTTCTGCGAGCTGATGGAAACCAAGGTGAAGTTGGCCACTGAGATTCCTCACAAGGCTTAAACATGATTACCACCAGCTATTGCTCAATAAACTAATAATCACACACATTTGCATAACAATTAATTGACCTTTCTCGACTCTTCCTTGAGTGCAACTCTTGAGTACCCAACAACAGTGACCCAGGTTGTAGTCAAATGTAACCCGTTTGTTCGAGGAACTTTTTTGTCTGAGAAAAATCTCGGCATGCAGCTAGCTTGGCACGGTTTTTTTTTTTTTTTCAGGCACGGACGACAACTCTGTGGTCCATGAAATTGTCCTCAACGAGGTTCCCGATGCTATCCGCAGCTGGGACTTTCAGTTTGTGAATGACGTAATAAGTAAAGCTCCAAATGCAACATGAATAATGCAAAGAAAGTAATAAAAACAACCAGTTTCATTGTTCCCTCATGCTAGGACTCCTTCTACAGCACTAGGCATGCTATTCTAGTTATTTGTTGAAGAATCGGGCCACAAAACATCTGTTAAACATTTAGGATACGACGGAATAAATTCCCTCCTTTGTTGTGTCTGAGCCAGCGAGCCTGGAAGGTTCTTTCTACCTGTTTTAGTGCTGCCATGATTACAGCGGGATGCAGAACTGGGTCATGCCTTTCGCAATGTGATTTAACATTTGAATGGAGGTCTGTTCTGCACAGATGACCTAGTTGCCTTTTACTCCTGAAAGCACACAGGTTTGGACGCAAAGGTCGCAGCGATGCACAGACAGAACATGTTAGGGCAGGAAAGGAAACCAGCCCAAATACGGGCTCGTGTTTTATCAGCTGCTTTGAAATCAAGCCTGTTACATTACTGGCCTTATCTGTTGTTCTCAATGAAAAGCTGTTCCTCCTCAGATCCTCTGTTGCCTTTAACTGGGTGCCAGGAGCAGTTTCAGTCTTGTGTTGATGTGTGCACGGATGCAGAGGAATTATCATCTGCTTGTGTTTTAACAGGTTTTGCTTATTGAGAAGGAAAATTGCAGCTCGTCGGCTGTTCTCACCTTTATTAGCACCTCAAAGCTTCAGCCTTCTGTCTCACGCTGGTGTCACTCAAAGGAGGTAAAAAGGAAATCAAACTGCAGCTTATTCGTTGAGAGCTCAACTTCCTCCTTGGTTCCAACACAAGATGATTGTAGAGAGTCACACGGTTTCAAACCTTGTTTAAAAATAAAGCTTAATGCTCACTTTAAATATACATGTATATCTTACTTCAAACTCATTAGACAATGGATTAAGGGTGTATTTGACTGGACCAGGCAACCACCATCCTTAACTATGACGCTCAGCACTGGAGTCCCGCAGGGCTGCGTACCAATACCTCTATTTTTGCCTCCGTACACCAATGACTGGAGATTTGCAGAATACAACGCCACAGAGCTGAGGTCACATAAATTAGTGTCCAATCAACAGCCCCTAGAAAAATATATATTTTAATTTCAATTTTCATACACTGCAATATTTACTAATTTGTGTTATTTGTCAATGCTAATGAATTACCAGTTTTAACTGTAAAATTCCTGCCTTTTGACCTATAAAGCATGAAGAAATCTGGAAAATTTAAAGTGGGAAGGTCCCACCTGCTTGTTCCAGTCTGATCTATAAAACTAACTATTCTAGTTAATTTAAATATGGTTTCACAGCTAAACTTTGAATAATGGAGGTGCTATTCAGGTGTGAATCCTGTGCTTTTGTGAGAAAATAGTAAATGAAATCCACCACTGTCCGGTCTCTTTTCCCAGCCCGGGTCTGGGAGGAGGTTTCTGGAGACCAGCAACACACTAGAAATGTGAGAGAGAAAATAGAGGGCAGAGGAAAGTGGGACTATTATAAGATGACAGCCATGAGGGAACAGTATCATCCTCAATTATGATGGGCATTGGAGCGCTACGTGGGAGCAGATGCGTGAGTGCAGTCCTCAGCAGAAAAGTTGGTGACGGATAGTAATAATGCCCGGGATGAACTGGGACAAACCAGTCACAGATGGTGCCGTCCCACAGTTAGGTGTGACACCAAATGGTGAGTGGGGATACGGCACATTACGATGCAAATGATGGCCTTAAGGAAGAATTTTAGAGGGACTAGCTTAAAAAAAATACATATATATATATAAAGATTCGGAGAAGAGCGAGCCAAAATGGCGTGTCTCCATTAGGAAGAAGCTATTTTTATTTTAGCCTTCTGTTGGTGTTGAATGATGTTCCAGCAGATAAAGTCCTGATAAACCAGAGTAGAAATGTGAAGCTTCAGTCATAGACCTTTTTTTCCTTTGCCAAACATGTGAATCACAAAGCTGCACCTTAAAGAAAAGTCAAGCAGCTAAGCCAAAAATGGCAATTTTGCAGAGGTATTTGCAGAGGTGCCCTTATGAAATAAAAAAAAAGACCCCAAGCACTTGTTTTGGTTTGCTAGGGGTCATTCCTCTTGAAGTATGAGGAATTTTAGGAGGAAAGAATTTAAAACTTTTTAGATGTTGAAAATCAACAGACTGGCCAAAGTTAATTTAGCAGAGTGTACAAAAGCTTAAAAACATGTGAAAGGTCGTTAAATAAAAACTGACTGACTCTCACTCTCAGTGATGCGTTCAGTATCACATTATTACACTCTTCCTTTCAGCTCTTTTCTTTATAAAACACATTTATTTAACATGGAAAACCACCTGCTGTGTTACACACAAAGTCTTCCCCCAAATTTTCACCAAGTGGAACCAAAAACTGGCCTGTTTTGTAATCTATTGTCATTCATGCTGCAACAAACCGTAATTGAATTGTGTGTCGGCTGTGCGCAGGTATCAAACAGCACACTGAGCATTTATATTTCCCACAAACACTGAATTGGTCAGTGTTTGTGGAACCTCAGGCCGTTTACTGTATGTCATGCTTGAGTGAAGACTCCGATTTGACTTATTCCATCAGTTTCTCTCAAATCGGTCCAGAAGTGGAAACTGTCTCAGTCTGTACTGATAGGATGCATATTTCTATTCCTGGATGAGTCGGGCTGTTTGGTGCTGGGATTGGGAGGGGATGGGGTCTGGGCGCAAGTATGGGCAGGAAGATGATGCTGACTTAAGAGGCACCAGGAACCAGCTTCATCTTTATTCGGTTTAATTAACACACTGTAAAACTGTCGTCTTCCCTTTTTTTCACACTAAGCAGAGATTTGGTGCAAAGACAAGAGCAGGTGCTGGTCTTCTCATTCTGCTGACAGGAGACAAATCGCAGCTTCAGTCGCAGGTTATTAGATTATTAAGAGGCAGAACTTGATAATGGACACTAATATTTGCTTGGAACGCCAAAAGATTGATTTCCATCCAGTGTTGGCAATCCAGCATTCATTTTTCACCAATATCTTGTATTGATGATGGGAGAGTCGGAACACTGCGCAAAGCGCCTGCAGCACTTTCCAAAGATTCCAATCGGGTTCAGATCTGGACTCTGTGGTGACGGATCCATGTGTGAAAATGAGGTCTCAGGCTCTGAAACGCTGTGTCACAATTCGAGCCGGATGAATCCTGGCATCGCCATCGTGGAATATGCCCGTGTCTTCTTACCCCAATGCCCTCTGGAACCAGGTAAATCTGGACTCATCAGGCCACACGACCTTCTACCATTGCTCCAGAGTCCAATCTTTGTGCTCTCTACCAAATTGAAGCCTGTTTTTCTCTGCTTTGCCTCCCACATTAGTGGTTTTCTTAAGGCTACACAGCTGTTCAGTCCCAATCCCTTGAGTTCCCGTCACATTGTTCATTTTCCGACCACATTTCATCCTCCTCCTGTCCAACTCCTCCAGTTCTTCACCCGATTTTAACAGTTCCTGCAGTCTCCTCAGATGTTCCCTCTGCTCGATGCAGGACAATCATCTGGCTCTTCTCAAACAGAGTAAGCAGACGAGGCAGCGCATAATTTAAAGAAAGAAACCTCGCAGCAGCTACGGTTATTTCCTGGTGGCCAATCATCAGCTTCAGAGTTTGTTGATATGTGGACCAGTTCCACCAGAATCCCGCTAAAAAGGTCACAGGTTTATAAATTAGAGTTGGCACTTGTAGAGGAGTATTCCTTCCCTCTTCCACACTGTGAAGCATGCAGATTATGTGGGATCGGTCCTGGATATCTGTACTGGGAGCTGGATAAACCAGACACATCATTGTGTCCCTCTCCCCTGTGTGCTACACTCCCAGTGTCCTACCAGCATTAGCGCTTACACCATTGTGTGTAACTAAATATCAGCAGAATCTGAGGCGCAGTAAACACGCAGGCGTCCAACTGTGATTTTCCATTAGAGGACATCGAGAACCTGCCTGACAATAAGCTAAATCTGTCTGTCGTGCTGATCGGCTACCACGATACAGATGAGTTCAGTACAAAACCCTGATTTCTGGGGACTTCCTATCTGGGATTTTCAGGTCTTATCATCATTGGGAACCATCAGAACACAGATGCGCCCTGATTAGGGCCGAGCGCGGCAATGACAGAACCGCATTAGTGTGATGTATGTGTTGTTAGCCAGCAAGCAGCTAATTCCAAATTTAACACCTGATTCGCACAATGCAGTCACACCTGAGTGCAAGCCAAGATTTACTACCCTTGTCAGGCCACTGATGGCTTTTAGAAGTAATTTTTTTCCCACTCATAATCACCAATACATTCTCTCTCTTTCTGCATCGCTGATAATGAATTATGATTATGGGTCAGCATTCAGCTTAAAAGCAAACCTGTGGCCATTTGGAAGCTGGCTTGGCGTCAGATCGTCACTTCTCCGCTGGGAAAGTCCCCCCCCCTACTTTCAACCAGGAGTTTTTTTTCCTTTTGGTTAATGCAGAGGGAAGTGGGCGTGATCCAGCGAAGATTTAGCCCCAATATTTCCAGGAGGCACGTTTGGCACTCAACAACAGTTAGCGCAGGCCCGTCACTTAATCAGCGTGGACAGAACATCTGATATTGTGCTAACGGGCATCACAGATACTCCCCCAATTAATGCTCATTTGCAGTGATTCATAATGACAGCGCTACACATCCCCCATGATGGAACACGGCGCTGCTATTCTTGTCAGGCACCGCAGGCTTTTGTCTGTCGACAGGTTGTGTCATTTTGAACAGGTGTGTTTGCTGCCTCGTCCCATCTGGCTTCGGTGGATTACCCAGCCTGCTATTTGTCCCGTTTTATACACCTTGTATTCAAATAGCCCGGCGCTTGTGTGTGCATGTGTGCTTCAGAGACACCAGGTCAAGCTGCTCCTGTGTAATCATGGTTGTGTCAGCAGCCGCCCGCTCATCACAGCAGCAGGGCACCAGCATGTGACATTGACCCCACTGTGCTCCGACTGTTCTCTTCAACACACAGACCAATGTGCGCGTGTGTGTTCTGGAATGGATGATTGCAATTGCAGCGGTGGCCTTACGGGTGTATCGCGGATGAGCTAAGGTGGCCGGGTTCAAGGATTGTGGGGCGAGGCGGTGCCGCTTAGAAGCGTATGATGAGGGCATTTGGCAGATTTAGGAGAGTTCAAATCTCAGCGTGCACAAGACGGTTGTTACCACCTCCTGGGAAACAAACTGTGTCTCTGACAGAGGTGGCACGTGTGTGTCCGCCTCCCGTTTGAGTTTGAGAGGAAGAAAGTCTCCATTTTTTCGAGTGTTGCCTTTTAAACACGGCCCATCGCCGCATTAAAAGAACATTAATTAATCCCTGTGTTTCTTTTTACATGGCTTTCCTTATGGTGCCTCCTTCAGGTAAGGAGCCATTTTACCCCAATTTTCACATCAAACATCATCATTTCTGTGTGTGTGTGTGTGCGTGTGTGTGTGCCTGCCTGAGGACAGCGGCCACGCTCCATTAATTAGCACAGCAACCTGCTGACTTTAGAGCGCCACTGTCAAAATGAAAGCTGCCTCCCTGAAAGACGCTCAGATCAGCTGTAATTACAGTCCTGATTATCACCCTTATCACCGTCCGTGCAGGACGCGGCTGCACTTTAACGTGCATGCGTCCTCACGCTGGCGTGCATGTCGACCGCTGCGGCTGCCCCGCTGGGCGACGCGGCTCTCCATTCTGTTGGAATGTCACCAAATTGCAAAGTGCAACTGTAAAATAATTATAAAAATAAAAAAATGGAGGCTAATTTTGTTATTTCCTGGGGGGGAATAAACAGTTTTGTGGCGCCTGCAGACGGCAGAGACTCATATATTAATATTTAAAAATCATTGGAGGATTGGGGGGGCATCAGTGTAACACTTTGTTTTACTATCTCACACGTTTACCGAATCGAACGCTTTGTGCACCACTCAGGCCCGTTCAGCCCGACTCTTCCTCTATCCCACCTGCACGCGTGCTGTCACCCTGCATCCCTCCTGCTCCCCCCATTACTGACTGTCAGAGTGAATATTAACCTCACAGCTCACAGTTGGACCCTGAGCAACACACACACGCACACACACACGCACACGCACACACACACACACAAACACACACACACGGTGTGAACGTATGTGGTTGAAACTTGTCCGGCGGCAGCAGAGGGAGAAATACAGAGTGATGTGAAATAGCTTCTGTCAGAAGAACCTGGCTGGTCTCCTGATGTCCTCTACGAACGCTCCTGTGGATGAGTTCATTTGGGAATGTCAGCACAGCTCCCGGTGACTCCTGGAGGAGATGGAGACAACAACGTGACGCAAGAGCAGAAATTAGAAATAAGCTTGTTGTTATCTCAAATGAAGTTATTCTCTTCCCTCCGATCATCAGACGCTGCGTTTGACTCAAACCGGACTTTTCCTCCTCTTTTAGGGCAGGAAGTTGCTAATTGAAGCAAATAATGTGGAAGGAAAATGAATAAATTCAGCAATAGTTGTCAAACATCCATCCATCCATCCATCCATCCATCCATCCATCCATCCATCCATCCATCCATCCTGCATCCATCCATCCATCAACCATCACTCCATCCATCCATCCATCCATCCATCCATCCATCCATCCATCCTGCATCCATCCATCCATCAACCATCATTCCATCCATCCATCCATCCATCCATCCATCCATCCATCCATCCATCCATCCAGCAGATTGCTAAAGCTGGAATGGTGAAACTCTTTTTTATCGTTAGCATAGAAATCCCGATGTGTGTGACGACCAGTTTTCCTGTACATGTGAGGTCCTTCTGCCGGGCCAGTCAGCAAGAGTCATCCAGCCATTAACAACCGGCATCTATTGTTTGTGCTATATAATCGCTCCGTCTCTGTGTGATGTGATTCTATGTTTAACTCCATCTGGCGCCGTTCAGATGCGATGATTTAACTTGACTTTCAGTATTACAGCATCCTGCCGCTTTGTCTGAAATATCATAAAAAGTGATTAATCTCTATAGTTTCCCCAAATAAATCTGCATAAAAACACTTCAAATGGTTCCGTGTCAGGTGGCACAAAGAGCTGCGGGAACTCGGAAGGCGCTTGGTTAGGACTGTGGTTGGAGTCGCAGGCGGTGGGCAGTGGATGTTTTGTCTCCATAAATAACAGATTACCAGCAGGTCAGTGATGGCAGACAGTGGAACGTGTGTGTGTGTTTGGTGTTTGGCCGCTGTCTGCTGTCATCAGTGTGACTCTTCAGTGAGTGCCGCTGACAGCTGAGCTGGCCTGGACGCTGTCACATGTCCTTGTCAGGCCACTCAGAGGCCAGGCGACACACCTCGCCATTGTCAGCTTCTATTACCTCTCTCGCTCTCTCTCTCTCGCTCTCTGTCCATTCACTAACTACACACACTCATACACACACTTTCCTGAGGGGACCCTGTGACCTTCCCTGTCCGTCCTGTCCTGCCCCTGCTCCTGTCAAGTGTTAGCTGTTGACGGGGGACGCCATCTCCCTCAGGTTTGGATCAGAACCACTCTACTGGTCCAGTAAGCAACTGCTGCCAACACTCCCAGCTCCGCACCCATACATTCACCAGCCTGCTAAAAAAGCTCCGCTGCTAGAGTTTATGTCTTTAGTTTCTATCAGGAAGACAGAAATCATGCCAGGAGGGAAGACGATACCCTGAAGTGTGACTGAGTCAGCCGGGGGGGGAACGCCTGATTGTTGCCTGAGCTCATTTCAAGACGTTTGACATCCAGTGTTAGCGGCGCACATCAGACCCGCCTCTGATGGAGTATAAAATGCTGCCTTGTCTCGCACTGACAACACCGTTGTCACATGCAGACTCAGGGGAACTCGATAAGAGCGCCGCAACTTTCTCAGGTCCTGCCACTCACCAGATCTGAGTACTTACTCTTTTTTTGGGGGGGGGCTAGTAAACTCAAGATGAGCCCCCGATGTTGAGCCAAAGAGCGACCCGGACGAGCAAGCAGGCGGGCATCCCGGCCAACAGTGTTGCTAATCCCAAACGCACCGACGACATCGAGGAGCCAACGAATCTGCTTTTTTTGATGAATTAATTTCTATTTATTTATATTTCACGTCGCACCTGCGCTCTGTTATCAAGAGTTATTCTCTGTTTTAAATGAATCCATCACACCCTCCCCCTATTTTTAACGATGTCACCTGCCGTGGTGCTAATGGAGTTACTGCAGCACAGCTTCGGTTTTACTCTTAACGACGATTTTAAAAGTGCTGCTCGCACGATAGCGGCGCCACAAACTGTGGCTGTGCACAGCACTGTTTCAAGTGTCAACGGCTGAGGCAGGTGTTTGACTTTGTTACACTTCTTGTCGCAGGACTTCGCGGCTCCGCTCCAAACGTCCCCGTGATCATGTGAAAGGGTTCGGGCGCCTTTGATCGGCTGAAAACCTGCTTTACATAAATATTGATGAAGCAATTTTGCTGCGAAACGTGTGTCCACCTCAACCTTCAGAGATGTCCTTCACGCCGGTGCAGCAGGTATAATCGACCTGTCAGACCGGCTCCGGGGTGGTGACAGAACATTTCAGCGAATCAAACCCCCAGACAAAATATCCCACATTGGCCGTGCACCTCGAACTCATCACTGCACCGACAGCCCGTATGTCACGTCTAACACACGTGTTTTAGGCAGAATAGCTTGTCATCTATCAGTTACAGCCTCGTTGGATTATCATCGCTTTAGGTGATAATAACAGGTTTTGATGATTCGATAACAAACGATACCAGATGGGGGGAGGAGGACAAAGTGAGATGTTTGGGGGGAAAAAAGAAATACGCACAAGTGCGACGCCACAATAATTAGCATAGTGGGGTGGCGAGAGAGCGAGATAATCATAGTACATTAATATCTGCTGAATGCTGTTAATCAGCACTATTACCCATAATGCCCCGGCTTTTCAGCGAGCTCACAGCGCGGGGTGATCACCAGCCTCCCCGCTCGATGCTGCGCCATGCTGGCGTGATGTGTGTTCTCCCTGGTTCTTATGGTTGTTACATTTCTGGTATTTATATGCTTCTCCTGGCTCCCTGACACGCACGAGGGGCCTCTGAGGTCCCGAGGATGTCGGAGCAGCAGACAGGCATTACTTCCTAATCTGGTTAAGTGGCCCAGCGCTGCTGCACGTGTTGATCTCTTCCCCCACAACGCTTGTCTCTGGATGGGATTAATGGAGTGATGACGGCTGCCCGGAGGTTCCACAGGAGGTTTGCGACCTGAATAGGAACTAAAGTGAGACAATGGCGGCTTCCTATAGTCAGAGTCTCTGTAGCTCAACGCGCTGACAGATGCCATTCCGTTTAAATGGCGAGGAGGGAAAGGGATTTGGGTTGTAATCTGAGGAGACCGCCGATGCCAGAAAGATTGACGTCCTTCCCCGTGATCGTTAGCTCCCTTCGTTGGTGGGGAGTTGCGGAACGGCGGCTTTGTTTTCAATATTAACGACTGACACCAAAACTCGACTTTCTCCACGGGTGTTTTTTACTCCCAACTATTCCGTTGTGGATTCGTTGGAAGCGTGTCAACGTGATGGTTCACTCTTCTGTTGGGTCCAAGTATCCACAAAAGAAGCCGAAACTGTCAGTGAAGGCGTCCTGCTGCCGGTAAAGATGTCAGAGGAATACAGGCTGATGGAGCCTTTTGAAAGCACACCGATCAAATCTTTCACTTCACGGCTAAGTATACATGTTTTATTTAGTACCAGATACCAAATCTAATTCATTTGGGCCGTTTTAAGGATTAAAATCCAAGCATGGAAGAGACGAAAGCAGAAGATCAAAGAAACAATAAAGGACTGAGGTGACGGAGACAAAATGTAACAACCTGGGAGAAATTGGTCCCACTGCAGAGAACATTTGATATTTGTTCTTTGACATTGTCACAAAGTTCCAAAAATGAAGGAAAGAAGAAACAAAGCAGGGGTGTTGAGTGTGTGTGTGTGTGTGTGTGTGTGTGTGTGTGTGTGTCAGTGCACGACTTTGGCTCCATGTTCTGTTTGAGTTGTGTCAAATGGCCCCTGTGCTCCAGACTGCTACACACAAACAGAAATGTCAATTTAAAGATCACTCAATGTTGCTCTTTGTTGAAGCAACACATTGCTAGCTAGCTATATAGCTAGCTGGGGACATTCCAGGGGTCTCTGCCTGTTTCAGTAGCACAAATACAGATGGCATGCGCACTGTTAGCGTGTGATTTGATTTGATTTGAGTCAGAAACAACATACGTGTGAAGTCTGAGTCAGAAACGCTTAAAGACCATTGGGACGCCATCAGGGATCAACGCCACAGTGACACATGCAGACACGCTAAGATCACAAGATAAAAATTACCTGTGTTAGTTGGCAATAGAGTCCCCAAAAAGCAGCAGCGGCGTCACCGAGGCTGCATTAATTATGGGATATTATCCTTTCACAGTCTCGTGAATACGTTCATATAAATGTAGATTTTGGAAACAATCGCTGATTCATATTTATTGTGATAAAAGGAAATGTTCTATTTGCATAAACCATTACGCTGCTCAAATGTGCTATTCAGTGTAATGTTTTATTACCACCTGTTTCGCCCTTCACTCTTCCTCTTTTCATTAGCTGCCCCCTCTTTCCACCTCATCTCTCTCTCCTTCTGCAGCGATGAGGCCGATCAGCCTCTGCACTTCATTTATCACCATAAACATTGCTCATTGCTCCCGCTGCAAATATGTTTATTGTTGTCATTCGCTCATAGGCCATTTATTTAATGTGTTTTTCTAACTCTCTACATCTCCGTTCATTGTGCCAGTGAGTGTATTGTGAGAAAATCAAACACGTATTTAATGATAACGGCCAGGGAACGGAGGGAGATTGGAACAGAATGGCCTGCTGGAAAATCAGATCCCAACATCTCCAAGGTGCAAACATAATAGGAAGTCAAAAAGGATGCCTTCGTGCTTCGGCTGTTGTGAATTCTCCCTTTGTCAGCTGGGGCCTGACCAACGCTGCTATTGTTCCACTCTACAGAAGGAATTGGATTTTTTTTCAGCCATTTTTTCCCCCGCCGTTCCTCTCTGTGGCGGCGGCAGACTTGCTCGCCAGTGTGCCGACTTAATTAGGACATTCCTGAGTGATTTATTCACAAAAGGACACTGGCCGTACCTCTGACCAACCCACATTGAATAGAAGAGGACAATACCTTCCAGAAATGACTCATGGCGGGATCTCGGCGTTTAGACGCGCTGTAAAATCTTTGTATGTTTCTGACTTTCCGATACTTTTGATCCGATGTTTGAAAACTCTAAATGAGTCCTGGCCTCTTAAATGTGTGTGTGTGGGAAGGGGGGGTGCTTGGTGTGCTCATACACACTTGTACTTATTCCCTGAATGACATGTTGACCTTCAGCTCACCACAGTACAAACAGTCCACCCAAGCTGACGCTCGTCGTCGTCGTCGTTGGCATTTTGCTAACGTGCGCATGCACGGCTTTCTCGTAAAGTGAAAAGGTCGGCATTTTAATGGCCTCGCTCCCCGCGGTAATCGCCTTTTTGGTTACCCGTGCAAACCAAATGAAACAACGTCAGCCTGCATGTGAGGTTAACCTCCGCTCTGTTTCGGTAAGTGACATACCATTAGCATCTGCGTCCACTGTGAGCTCTGTGAAATTGGGTAATCCACCGACTCACTTTGTTACCCATCGCCACACCCCGGGAAGGAGATTTTCCACTTAAACTCCCAGAAAAATGCGCCGTCTGTCAGCTGAGCTCCCGCAAATTCAGCGAAGATCGACTTGTTCAGCCTGAGTTGGGGTTGAGGGCCAGACAGAGGTGCTGAAGGAACTATTTCCCTTCAGCCGACAGTCATCAGCTCCTTTCAGACATGCTTCATTAAGGATCATTGCTGAAGACTAGCGGGTAAGCAGTAGGACTGGGGTAACACGGGCAACCATGTCTCATCCAGCTGGAGCAATAAAGAGATCCAAGAGCTTCTGCTGGACCTGGTGCAGGTTCAGGAGTCAGTGGGACCCTCCTTTGTTGCTGACCCACTCTATACAAGCCCCACCCCTCAGTCGAATCAACGGTTGGCCGTTGTTTGGAGGTTTTTGGCCCTTAAAATAAACCACTGTGGTTTGTTTGGGGTCTGATGTAAAACTCTAACGACAGGGCTTCATGCGGGACGTTTGAAAAGCAGATAGTCGCGACTGTAGTTTGTTTTCCACATTTTGGAGTCATCGTGTTGACAAACAAGGGACGAGAACGCTTCCGCAAATCTGCATTCGAGCCTCAGAATGTGGGGGAAAAGATTAGCTAATTAGAGTAAATGCTAAAAGGAGTCGTCTGGATGGCGCAGAGTGCTTCGTTGGCCCCCTCCTGCCGAAGCTCAAGCGCGCCTGATTGGTTTAAGAATGCACGCTAGCGCCGATAATCAGCATAAATCCACGCAGGGAATTTCACAAAGTCCATAAGTGTGCCCTTCAGGGAGGAGAGGGGAGTGACAGAGGACTCCGTAGTCAATGTTATTTCCACACTAGCCAGCGCGTGTCACATCCTAATCCTTCCCCTTGGAAGCCAGGCAGCGTTAAACTAGCTGGAATGAGTGCCATGCTGGGAGTAAATGGAGGGAGACGAGCGTCCACAATGGCCCTGGAAAGTGGCTGCTCTTGTAAACGGAAGGATTAGAGGCAAAGAAATCCTTGTCTCCTTGTGTAGGTGTGCCCACAGAGACAAAGCCCGCTGTTTACACTCTGTCTCTGTACCTATATTTCTCCAGAAACCAACTCCACTGTGGCCATCTGAGTGCAACAGGAGTCAGGATTAGTGCGTGAAGTATTCTCTCCATCCAATTGACCTCATACATTCCAGAACTGATCCGCCTCTCGTCTTTTTGCCTTCCTCTATGAATAACAACACACGTCCGTCCATTCAAACACTGTTTATTCCCTTAATTCACCATTTCAGTTCACCAAAAAGCTCTGGATCCTCATTCTAAATCTGTATTCTGCTGCTGTATGACATTTTTATGCCATAAGTATCAATTGTTTCCGCTCAGACTGTCGTCTCTCTCCGCCAAATTTGGGGTTTAAAGTGAGCTCATTAAGCTGTGGCCCTGGAGGTCTTTAAGCTGTTCAGGGGACATGCAGATAGCCATTTGTATTCCACACCTGACGCCCTGATAAATGGGGAAAAGACTCTCCAGGTAACACAGACAGGCGTGACCGGAGAAAACAGAGCTGCCCACCACCTCCTCCTCACGCTCGGCTGATGTTCCGCTCCTTTACCTCTTTCTCTCTTCTTCTCTTCAGCTCCTTCCTGTTGCCCGTGTTCTTATTTTCACTCCTCTTTCTTTGTCCTGTTAGTTTTTGTCATTGTCCATATGCTCCCCAGCTATCCGACCATCCGTGCGGCTAACGAGAACCCCACTCGCGGGTCCTGCGCATCTATTGCTAGCTAATTTTCTTATGCTAATATCAGAGAAAGGGACGGGCTAAATTATGTGAGAGTGCATCAAACAGCCGACTCGGATGGAGCCATTCATTTTCGCCGTCATGCCCTCAGAAACGCCGTCTGCTAATGTTTAGACCCTTCATAGATGTCTGCAGTGGGATGCCAGGTGCCTGCTCTTTTGTCCCCTCTACTCTCCCATTATTGGCACGGCGTACACACCGAGGGTTCGTTTCCCAATAAAAACCAGAACCTCGGAAGTGCTGACGAATCGGCGCCGCTCCTCCAGTGATATCCCGCACTGACGTCTGAACGTTTAGAGGGTTGAGTGAAACATCAAAGACGTGTTGATTAATAAGGAGCCTTTGGTGTGAAAACGGGCGCTAATCAAACCCTACCTCTCCTCATGAGCTAATCAGAGAAGATGTGTGTATTTGTGCATTTGTGTGTATGAAGGGGCTCCCAGGTAATTATGGCAGACAGCTGCCAAAGCATCCTGGATCAGTCCCACGTCAACACACCGCCAGCGCTCACTTTGTCACACACACAGAGCGGCACAAGGAATAAGTCTCACGTCGACGCAGTGTTGTTAGCAACGAATTGATGGTTAAATTTGTGGCGGAGATCAGCTCGGCGAGGGTGCTTCCTCTATAAGGTGCCGGATGTTGATCTGCAGCGGTTGGTCTTGCCTTGACAGTCAAGGATGGAAGCAAACGGCTCCTTCTCATTTTTGCTCCCGAGGCTCCGAGAACACAAGCTCGTCTCTCCTGGCTGCGCTCTCACCGCGGTGTGTTTGCCGGCCTGCCGCGGTATCGTGGCTGCATGCATCATGGAGCTGCTAACAAATTACACAGAGTAGCCACTCTGCTTCCCTCTCACTCAGCTGTCAAGTGGAGCCATTCAAGCATTCTCCATCATCCCTCCTACATCCTTCCATCCATCCATTCTTATCCCTCCCCCTCCCCTCACCTGTACGCCCGGCAGGGTTGGGAGGTGTTCCCGCTCCTCTTCATCATTTCTCCATTTTTTCACTCCCACCCTCTCAAAACTATCCCGACGGTGGTGAGAAGACAAAAGTTTGTCTGACTCCAGGATAATTTTCATCCCGTCTTCTGCTTCCGAGTTAGCGCCTGAATCCTCGAGCACGCTCTGCTAAACGGAGACCAACTTGTCCTGAGGTTCTGTTTGATCGGACAGTAGAAACTACATCTCATTCCACATTTTCAACACAATGAAAGCCGTGTCTCAGCACCTGGTAGAGGGCAATAATCTGCAGATTAGGAGCTTCTGGGGTAATTGTTAAAGTGCCTAAAGTCCCCTCGCTTGTGCCTCCTCTTTGACCCAGATGACTGCAGATAATTAGCTGGCTGACAAAGCCCACCCCCCCCCCCCCCCCCCAGCTTTTGGGTTCTTTCTTGCTAAACAGACAAAGTTGGTTGACAGGAAGGATGACAGGAGGTCCAATCACACTCACATCATGCAGTTTGCCGTCGTGGCAGCAGAGGAGCGACACGGCAGTGATTGATATCCCAGCGGTGAAGCGTTGACCTCTCAAGGTCGCCAGGTTGTTCCTTATTTGACTGGCCACACGCGCGGTGCACTTCATCATAACCATTTAGGCAGGAGCATAGCTGGAAGCAGTCTAACGCACCAGTGCTCCGCCACCTAGTCCGCTGAGACGATAATCTGTGTATTTACCGGCCACCGAGGAGCTTTGAATATCTGCCTCTGAGGTTTAATGGTGTGATAAGGTGTCCTGGTTTTCATTAGCATGTATTAGAGTCGCGATATTAGCGCTGCCCCGGCAAAATGAATACTCCCCCCAATCTGTTATATGATTACAAGAACTTGGAACTTGAACTTTTTTGAGCAGGGTGTTAATCGGCGTGTCTCTCCAGGTCTTTCACACAATGAGGATGTGAAAGTGAAAAAGATAATAAGATAAGAGTGTTGTTGCAATAAGTCGAACCAGTTTTTGCCACCGTATAAATCAGGTGATACCTCGTGCCCTCCTCACCTCCCCGACCTGAAACACACCCTGCCCTGGCAGTGATGCTCTTCCCTCAGCACCTCCGTTATAGATCTGCCCTAATTATATGCATTGCTTTCCACGAGAGTCTCTCTGGGTGTGAGTGGGTGAGTCTGGGTCATGACCCCCAAAAGCCTGAAGCAGAGTTGGGGAAGATGCAACCAGAGGAGGACACTTGAGTGACTGGACACACCTAGTTCTTCCCAGTATTTCCATCTGAATGTTTGAGGAAGACCTCTCAAAGATATCAGAGTCTAGTTTCCAGGTTAGGAGGTGATCACAGGGCAGATGGAGGTGATGCTCCTGCCTCCAACTGCAGCACCCCTGCCCCCACAGGCTGGTAGGCCAGGGACTCGCCTTGATGTGTCAGATGTGTGCATCAAGGATACGTTTAATTTAGTCACATATTTACAGCTAAGGTGTTGTAAAAGATAGTCTCGCAGAGAGAACCTTGCCCAAAGCTCCCTGTTCAACAAAATAACATAAATAAACAAAACTCAGGGAACTGTGGATACTCATTAGCCTATTCTTATATAAAGGGATGGAAAAACATGGTTAATATGCACCACAAGGGTACAACTCCAAAAAATATGAAGGATTTTGTTTTAGTGTTTGAAAACACAGAGGTCGTAGAGGTCAAAGCCATATGAGGACAGCTGAAGATGCCACCGGGCACATGGACTCGCTTTGGTCTTATCAGCGATACCTTAGCTTATACGCTAACTCCTATATCGCTAAATATTATGAACACAGGTATAACGCTGATTCTCTGTATGTTCCATCCACGTCACGTGTGTCCGTCCTAGGGACAGGACCCTCATCAGGTTTGCCCTTTGCCCTCAGGCGTCTTTTTCAAATGATCCTGACCCGGGTCGATGGATTCAGGGCGGGGAGATTGTAAAGTTCTTTAATGTTCATTAACGCCATTTTGCACTATTTTGGACGATCCGTGCCCATAGACAATCCAAAGACCGATCAACTTTTATTCATGAATAAAGCAAAAACTGCTAAAGGAAGCGCCTGTTAAAAATAGCTTGTTAAATCAAACAAAATGAGGTAGAAGAGAGAGACTCTGTGGTTGAAGTGGTCAGGATGGGCAATGTTAACGATTAAAATGCTACATTGTGCACAAGCTAAGTCCAGAGGGGAAGATTTGACCTCCCCGGCTACCGTAAACGTCCCAAACAGGCCGGGACGCTCTCAGAGTGTCCAGCGTCCTGCTGTCCCAAGATGGCCACGCCTGTTCTGCAGCTCTCTGCAGCTGCAGGTAGTAATTACTGATTAGACTGTGGAAAGTGGGGACAAATGCAGCGTATAATCAGAGAGCCTGTCGACAGTGGGAGCCTTTCACAATGGCTTGTAATTAACAAGATAATTGGTGAGAGATGGCAAAGATTTCTTGAGTTCTTCCTTATTTGCATGCCGTTTTGTGCCGAGTTCTTTAAGACTCCTTTCTCCATGTGTGAAGGTTGACTCTCTAATGATACTCTCTCCTGTAGCGTCACCCGCTCGTGCCGCCGATTCAAACTGGCAGGCGTGACGTGCACCTGTATGCTCCAAAGACCCGATGTTTGGGATCCGCACTCATTTGCTCATTCGCATTTGCATGTCTGAATGTCCCGCAAGCCTTTTTTTGAGCGTTTTATCCCGCGAGAGGCGCTTCAAGGATTTTTCCGTGCGGCTCGGATTGTCAGTCGGTGTGGATTCATCACGGGTGTTTCTACAGTAATGAGTGCACAGACGACTTCCTTACAAATACCATTCGGTACATCAGAAAGGAAGATGTTTATCACTCCTTTTCCAATTATATTTCTCCGGCTTAAGGTGTCGCCGTGGCACTTGTTTCCTTGACAACACCATCCTCTTCCAAGTACCCCTAATCAGAGCGGATATGAAAACTCTCCGTGTGTATTTTTCTCCCCCCACTTAGCTACACTGGTGTTTTCTGGCCGCCCTCTTAAGCCCTCATCACGGGGTTCTTTTACTGAGTGACTTAAATGGAAAGTGTGGTTGACTTCCCTCCTTTTTTCCTCGGATTCTCGCCACATCGGCTGCCTGAAGGGGCTCCCAGTCGGATTACGCCGACTCTTGCTAATGTGAGATTAAAACGACGGCGGATGTCGCTAACAAACAGTTTCTTGGATCTCCATGGCGTCCGAACAGGGCGAAGGAGGAAACCTGGAGCTGATGAGGCTTGAAAGGTGTTAATAATGTATAAGGTTTTCAAAATTCAATTTCAACGAGGCGGCGCGACGTAGAACAGAGTGTGTATTTGACAAGTGACATGATTCTTTTTCGTGTAATTGATTCGCTTTGCCATTTGTTTCCCCCCCATTTCTCCATCTTTTGTGGAGCGCAGGAGGCAGCGAGCGTGATAGATGAACCCGGAGTTCATTTCTGCCTCCACACCGCTGGCTAGCCTCGAGTGCGAGCGCGGCGGAATATTAATGGCCCTCACTTGCTAAACACACGTCCTCTGCCGGCTGCTGATTTGCTGTCTGCGTGGTCTTTTTCTGATATTTGATCAATGACGGGGCGGCAAACTTGCTTGTTTTGTTTTTACTAAACATTTATAACAATTCTAATAATTCTGTGTCTTGTGGGTCTGTCTACTTTTTTTAGAATGAAAAAAAGGCCCCAAACAACATTTTTCAACATTTTAAGTTAAATATTTCCCTTTGTTACCAGGTTGTTTCCTGAGTTGTTCCATCGCCTTCAGCCTGTTGTGATGTTTCCTCACCTCAATAATGGAAACAACTCTCAGGTTATCGATCAAATCTGAGCGGCCTTGAATCAGGGGTGCCAGCATCATCCTTTAATGTGTGTATTTGTGTGTGTGTGTCTCCTAATTCTACTAATGGTTAAAAGACATTTTGGCTTTGGTTTTTAAGGTTGAGGTTAGATTTGGGATGGTTAGGATGAGGGTAAGTTGTTGGGTAAGGTATTACTCCTATGAAAGGCCTCACAAAGATAGTACAACGTTGTAAGTGTGTCTTGTGTACGTTTCACTTCATCGTTTGCGTCATGGTTGACGCTCGAGTCGTCTGTTGACCTCCTGCCGACAGGTCAAGGGTCATGCGTGCACCATCTCCTGACAAACACCCCCCCGTCCCCTGTAGGCAGCCGCATGCTATCATCCATTGCAGTTTGCGTGTGTCAGAGTGTGTGTAGCAGCCATTACGTGGTTGTTACAAACTTCTGACCTTTTGGCTGAAATAAATTGTAGCAGAGTTCAACACGACGGCGTTCCTCAGTTTAACTCAGTTTAGCTTTCAAACCTTCGCACCTTCGTTAGCGCGGCTGTCTGAGATTTCCTGTCTTTCTAGTCACTTTTTTCTTTCCCCGCCTTCATCTGCCGCTTCCTCTCGAAGATTCGCTCCGTTTTTGCCGCCGCGCGAGACCGTGAACGGCTTGCGGGGAGACAGCGCAGTAATTACCACGGTTATGTCAGGCAGCGCCGAGGAGTGTAGCCCGGGGAGGAGAAAGGCCACCGCGCTGCAATGTCCCCGCGAAAATTAATGGAGAATTGGAAATGAATCAATAGCTAATGAAAACGTGTGTTCACTCTATTACTGCTTTTATGATAGCTGCGGCCTCGGGCGAGTCGCTTTGTCACCCGGCGACACAGCGAGCGCCGGCGCCCATCGATGTCTCGCTCATCATTTCTCGCTCTGGTTTTGCTCTCCGTCTCTCTACTCTTCTTCCTGCTTCAGCTGCCGACGGAGCCTGTAGCCACAAATTAATAGAGATATACTGAAAGGCCTGACTTAATAATTAGCTGCGACAAATGATGAATGATCATAATGATCAGTAAAAACGACTTTTGTGTCCATGCCGAACCCTCTTCCGGCAGGAAGGATGAACGGCGGTTGTTGTTGCTCTCTCTGTAGCCAGAATAAGTTGGATTCCCGTAATTCACCAAATAATCTGGTTGGTTCTTTTGAGGGATCGTAGCCTAAAATGCTACGGGCGCGTATACGTGCCGATCGCTCCAGAAGTGTCACTTGGTCTTTAAAGTAGTTATATGTAGGAGCAGTGGTGGCCCCTTAGGGTGCCAGATCCAGCTGGAGGGAGCTACCATCTCAAGCGCCTACATGAACTAGAGTGAAGTCAGCTAAACTTAGCTTATCTTCCCTGTCCAGGAGAAGTTCAGCACCGGTCTTCAGATTCTTCTCCGCCTTCAGCCGTCTCCATCTTTCAGAGGCATCTTCGGTACAGATCCCGGTTTTTCAAATGTACATGATTCCTTAATGTCTGCTGTCATATGAGGGCCATGTTCTGATTCATTTACATACATTTCTTGTATATAGCTCCTTTATATAGCTCTTGTACGCGAAGTAATATGGAAATATTAGCAGGTTAGTCGAGCGATATGACAGCTGAGGATGTTCAAATGTTCCAATCTCAGAGGTCTGTGTCCTTGTTGGTATGTTGTCCTTCCATCCTGTCCTTGGTGTAACACGTCCCTCCACCCAAGACACAAGCATGTGCTTTACAGTGTGTATAACAGTGCCTGCAAGGGCACTATTAGGGGCACTATGCTGTTTCACTTAGGAATTAACAATATTATAATTGAATTGATATTCTTGGTTTAACTTTGTGGCCCGGTGAGGTTTTAATCTCCTTTTACGATGATTTCTCCATCAAATTAGGGCTGTGGGAAGAAAACTGTAGGAAGAAAATACCCAGGAACAGAGGAGAGAACACTTGATGTCACTTATCCAGGTTGTACAGGGACACAGAGCTCAGTGCACATTAGTCGAGAGCTCCCTCGGGATTCACAGATCATTTCTCTTCCCTGACATGGTACAAGCAGCACTGCCCCGGGGGGCTGACGGAGCATGACACAGCCTCTGTTTGTGTGCACATTGCAGAGGGCCCTGGACCTCCAGCCATCAGCACTTCCTGCACAATGCAAAACCTCAGGGTCCCTGTTGGCGGCCTGCTTTGTTAACATGTTGCTAGACTTTGAGAGGGCAGCATGCACATTCCGGGGCGGATGTAGACTCCACTCGGTCCAGATTTTATCGGCTTGTGTTCATGCTTAAGAACACAGCTAATCCAAATGCAGGGAGCTGCGAGGGCCATTGAAATTGCATTCCTAATGCATCCACTCTATCGAGAACCTGCTGGAAATCAATTGTTGTTTCTTCTGCAGTTTTTTTTATCTGCTGCCTGCTGAGAACTGAAACCTGTCAGCTGCACGTTCCATTATGTTCCCTGAGCGAGTTCGTAATCGACCTCAACACCAAACCTAATATGCAATAAATAACTGTTCTCCTCTTCCCCTTCTGCGACTTATTTGTGGTGGAGTGATTCATTAAAGCCTTTTTGTCTCCCGCTGCTTGTTTATGAAGAAAAATGAAGGAACGTGTGGGACATGATTAATTTCTGTGCGCTACTGTTGCTGATGAAACATCAGAGCAGTACAAAATGAATGGATTGAAGGCTGAACATGTGCACCCATTTGATCTCACCCATGTCATCTTTTGATCTTTGATTGGTGCGGAATCTGCTAGCATATTTGTGTCATTAGCATGGCTGCTGTACCAGAGTCAGACCACCTCAGGGGCCAAGAATCCCTCAAGAAGAGAAAAACATCTGTTCACCGAGGTTCCTGAAGGGAGATCAGTGCACCAGCTTATCATGAGAACGTGGTCAAAAGGGAGTTTGAGGGTGATGACGGGCAGGAGCAAATAAACTGGGGCGAGTGAAGAAGTTCAAGGAGAGCAGAAAATAGCCCAAAAAAGGGAAAAGAAAAGCTCAGGTCGGAAACTAAATGTTACCAAATTGATTGCTTGCAGAACAAAACAGGACTGATCCAAAGTGACAAACTGTGCATGGCTTCCATGAGGAGGATTTGGTGGGAGACTGGTCACCCCACTCACTAGCAAGGTCATATGGAACCTTTGTGACAGAATCCACATGATCCAGACTCCCCCTCATTCTGACAGTTCCGTTGACCCGTGTGGGAGTCGATCCAACGGACACTCTCACCTTTTCCCTGGATTGATCTTACATTTTTCATTTGACACGGAGAAGCGGACTCAAGCAAAATACTCATCTCTCTTTTTTTTCTCCTGCCCAGCCTCTAAAGGAAGATCACCGTCCTTGGAGCTCTTCTGTTTTATTCAGCACAGTCAGCGCAGCAAATGCTCATATTACCATCCACGCCAGGGGGTTGTTTTAGTTTATAGGGCTGTAATATTATTGTTTTAATCACTTTAGCTCAATGTTGATACTGTTCTAATTCATTTTACAGTCACTAAAGGAGATTAAAATGAATTTGCTTGGACAGAAACATATTATATTACTGCAAACCTCTTTATAATGCAACTGTATATTAAGTAGCAGTAACTTCATTATTTGATTCAAAATAAGCACTGAGTTTTATGAGAACAGTAGCTTCAAGCTAGCTTGAATCTGATGACCCCCCCCCCCCATGAAATAGATCTCTTCTGGTTATGAATATCAATCTGTTTTGGAAATGAATTGCGAGCAGAGCGTTGGTTAGTAATTTCCCTCAGCTAACCAGGCTTTTATAAATCCACTCCTCTTTAAGGACTTATTACATTACAACTCCACCTCGCACGTACAACAATAGTTAAAATTGGCGGAACTCTGCGGTGAACATGTTTTTGTAATGCACCCGGAATGAGTGAATGTTGCGGAAATGGGAAGCGCTAAGCAGGAATAAGTCATTGGTTATGCTGAAGCAGAGCAGGAAGCCATGAAGGTTCAAATAGGAGGCTCCTAAATGGAAGTGACATGACGGCGCTAATGAGACGGCGTCACATTACGCACGACTTCTGCCTGAGGGACACATTATAGCTGACTTAATGAGAGGAGATATTGTACACAGGCACTTCTGGAGCTGAGCGATGAGACCTTCAGCCTCGCCACTGGGGTACAAGCCACTACAGCAGGCAAGTGGTTTGTAAATGTGCTTGACAGGTTGAGCCACACTGAGAGCTCAAGTTAAACGACGCTACGGCATCGGAGCGAGAGCAGATTGTTGGTGTTGGTCTTTTCTTCACACAACAGTAACTCTGCTGTCATTAAACCCTGTGATAAGTTTGTTACTGTAGGAGCCATTGTAAAGGAAAGCGGAGCTAGCAACCTCAGTGTGTATTGAGGGAAGGGAGCGTCCCATCGTCCTACTCCTGGGACGAAGTGGAAGTGCCTGCGACGAAGGCGAGCCCCATCTGTCCTTCGACTCAATGATGAGCTACAGTATGTTAACAGAAGGAGAGGGAGGGAATGATAAGGAGGAGTAACTTGATGAAGGGCTGAAAGTCTGCCAACATCAGAGGGCTGAAGAGACCGGAAGGAGGCGCCGCTACTGCGCGACAGGTGGAATGAAACATGTCGCCCTGTCAACTGCCATGCATGGTGAATGGATGGCCCCCGCAATCTTGCCATCAGCACATTATGTCTGCAGCCCGAAAAGTGGTTAAAAGGGGCAAGCAACACTCAAACTTGGGGAAGACTCTCTTCCGCAGGAAAAGTTGCTGTCATTTCTTACAATTTTCAAAGGCAAACATGACAGAATGGAATTACTCTGCCAAGGCGGAGGCAGTCATTTATAAATGCCGTAAAGTGCAGGTATAAATCTTCTGCCCAGATGTACTTAATATGAGGCTCTTGAGCTCTTCAGCAGCAGCCACATCCCGGACGGGTCGATCGGCTCGTAAACACAAACATGTACAATAAGCAGAAGCTAATGCAGGCTGAAAGCACGCGTGTGGGTAAAACATGTAATTAATTATCCAAATGTGCATTGTGGGTAAGTTGGACCATCCCGCCACCCTCCCTGTGGAGACGATCCAACCTGTCAATTTCCATCAAACGACAAAGTCTCGGATGGGAGTAACTCAGCCAGACGTGTGTGAAGGTCACACAGCGAAGCCCTAATTCCACGAGAAAGTCCAAGTTCCCTCAACAGAATGTTTTGTCTAGGCCGGTTCCTCTGATCAGTCAGAAAAGCTCTGTGGGATGCCTGTTTTAGTGATAATGGGTGTCATGGAAACTTCTCACAGGCACAAGGTCAAACTGTGATTGTCACCACACGGGAAGTTAAGAGGGCCATAAACTGTGTAGTTAACCTGAGATAAAGTGTGTTGTTGGTGTTCAACTGGCAGGAGAAATCCTCGCCTCGACGCCCTCGTTACCACGACGTCAAACCTCTCTGTTCCCGCTGCAGTTGTGCAATTAGCAGAGGCGCCGTTGAATCAATCGGCGGGTGCAGTCGTGTCCTAGCAGGCTTAGCGTGTCTCACGGTGCTGTGAGACAAAAAACGGCCGTGCAGGTGTCGGCACTCGAGGCTGTAACAGCAGCGATGAAAGGTGATCACACGGCGTGCGTTGGACAGTGAGTGATGAGCACGCTCGTTCCCTTAATTTATGCATTGCTACTCCGCCTTGTCACCGCCGTTCGGCTTGAAGGATTTTACTTCCGCCACGAAGAAGGCAGGATGGCGAGAGCGAGGGTCGGTGAGGGGGCGCGCGTGGATTTTCTACTTCCTCTGACCAAATCCCACCATTTCAGGAGATTAACCTCAGCATGCGATAAATGTTCGACTTCTTCTTCCCTTCCAATTTCCTTGGAGCTAGAAACTCCAGAAGCCAGCGCGGCATGTAAGATAAAAAAAAAAAAAATGATCACCTAATTCACTCAAGCACAAAATACATTTCTGGAGAGAATAAAATGGGTGAGAGACAGCGACAGACAGAGAGCGAGGGAGAGCACTCCCTTATATACCTCACTATTCAGAAAGCTCCTCAATTCTTATTAAATGAAGCACTTATTCAAATAGACTTGTGTGTAGCAAATTGGTTGTGGCACTGCAGAATTTCCCCTATTCCCTCTCAGCGCGTGGGATTATTTGTATTGTTCGGCTTTCTCCAAGTCCCATAGTGCACCTCACCAGTGATCATGCTGCTGATCACCACTGTGCAGTTTGCTTCTTTGTTTAATAGGACTTATTAATAAAAATGTAGCCACGGCTGCCTCCTCTTTTCGGCCTCCTAATGCAGAGTTTCCTCCAACTGTTAGTAAGAGTGACTCCCCAAGTACAGTAAAGTAGGTTCAGCAACCCGCAGGAGAACCCCTGGGGGCATTTTTGCAGCGTAAAGTGCTGTACAAGTGATGGAAATGAACACCGAAATCTCGTTTCCCGATCGTAAAGTTTGGATGTATTGTAATTGAATTATATTGGAGTAACGAGAAGCGCTGAGCATCAAACAGTGAATACAGCAAACTGGAACTGGCAGATGAGTTAAGCCTTAATGTAAATGATCATTTTACACCTGATTCTTTGTGGCGTGAATAGACTGATGGCCTTCCTTTTTGACTGGACTGATGGAGCACACATTCGAGTCGTTGCCCCAAGCCTCAGCCTCAACCAGCGCCTAATCACTGCTGGCAGAATTTCCTCTGAAGCCTCACTGGGGGCGGTTTCTTACATCGGGAGGTCGTCTGACATGTTCTTCTCAGCCAAAAGTTGCTTCTAATGGTCCATTATCTCCTGGATACACTTCTGAACCAAATCAGGAGCTTCCCCAAGGGTCAGTTCCCATCATTGATGAATAGTTTCCCAAGAAAATGTAAAAAATCCCGACTGTTGTTAACAGAGTAGCTTCGTTAACTCTGAGCCTTTCACACAAACAAATCTGAACTTTTAACACAGAATGCTTAAATAATAACAATCTGCTAATCACTCCGTGTGGAGGCGAAGCGTGCAATCACAAAGTTGTCCTGCCTTTCCTCAGCCAAAACCTCCTACACATTTGAATAATGCATATGTACAATTGTTGGACTAATTAATGTCCACCAGCCATGAAATAAGCCGCTCTGTGACACAAGCTAATGAGAGCACTGCTTATGCAGCCACAAGTGGTCTGTTATGGAGGAGCTGGGCAGAAGTGAGTGGGTGGATTATGATGATGGTGATTAGGAGGGATCCTGAAAAGCCCATTGATTTGTCATCAATACCAGCAGGAAAGAATGTCACGCTAATGTGGCGCTTTGTGGCGCCCGCACATGCGCACACAGCACCAGTAGGCAGAGCTATTTGAATATTAACTGACAGGTGGGAAAGAATTGCACACACACAGGAGCCGGTCCCTCCTTAGAGCGTTGAGCATGTGCCACGGCTGTGACGGTCTGCAGCCCCGCGATAAAAGGTGGGAAAAATGACGCTGGCGCTGTTTGGCTAAACATTAACGTCTTCATTAGTGAGAAATGACTGACTGGGCTGGTTGAAATGCCACTCGGCCAAACGCTGTCAAGTGCCTGGACTAATGACCCCACGTGTGTGTCACATCCAGCTGCTGTGATCCAGAGGGTTTGGGTCAAAGAGTTTCCTGAAAAAACACTAATTGGCTTTTTTGGATTCGGGGGGAGTTTTTTTTTTAAAGGCTAAAGTCAATCCCTGACCAGAGAGGTAAAGTTCCTGCAGCACGCGATGGGCAGCGGGGGGAAAGAACAAAACAAAAACAAAAGAAAAACGATAATTTACAACATAGTTTCTGTTAATTACTGCAAATTTATGCCATGGCGACACATCAAGAGGGTCCAAACAGTGAAGATCAGCTCTTGGTTCTGGGTCAGAAAGGTGTTCTGGGTGGGACCTGACATAACCACGCAAACACACTTTGTTGTTGATACTCTTGCCCAATAAAAACTTTTCTGATTGAACAGCTCCTTCTGTGGTCAACCAGAGCTCCGTCCTCCTGCCAGGATCCTGCCGGCTGCTGCTGTCGCCGGCGTCTGCGGCGTGCTGCTTCTGAAACGAAGCGAGGGCTTTTTCTCACCGTCTCTCCGCTCCCCTGTTGTTTTATTCATAGACTCTGGGTTCATTTGCCGAGTCCTCTGTTGTAGATTTACGGAGACAAACAGTGCTGCAAATCCAACAGCACGGTGTTAAACTAAATGACATTTTGCCGCGTCGCCTGGCTAATCATGACAAAAACAGTGGCGGATCAGCGCCTAAACCTCACGTCTTCAGGCAGATATCGGGCTCAGTAGATCACAGAATGATCCTTTGAAGTGTTTGTTGTGTGTTTGTTGTTGTGTTCCTGAGGGCCCCAATAGAAATCCTCACGCATACGGATGCACGTGCGGCACACATGTCTTAACCGGTTCACCCACCAGAGAGCTACCGAGAGAGAGCAAGAGACATTAAATAACTCCGGTTTGCGTTCGTGGAGGTGAAGTAGTGGCGCTGATGGTGGGAATCCTTCAGCTGGTACAAACCCGAAGGGTCTTAAGCGGACTCGAGGAAAGTTTTGCAACACGTGTCGCGTTGCTTTGGAAATGAATCAGAGCTGAAAAGGCCTGCCAGGAGGAGCAATAACAATGAGAGGAAGAAGGAACTGTGGGCTGGCCCTGTCTTTGGGTGAGATTCAGCTCCACAGATTAAGAAGGGGGCTACAGCTCTCTGAAGTGATGATTTTAGTCATAGTTGGCCAGTTAATCGTTGTTCCTTGAGTCACATCTGAACGTCTGCCATGCGCCCACGCTTGGTTTCATATTTAGCCTTAAAGAAAGCTTGGGTGCAAACTAGAGAGAGAGAAAGGAATCAAGATCTGCCAAGATTGTTTGAGCTGGCAGCGATAGTTGGTGCCATGCTCACAAATGAAGTCGCCCTAAACTTTAAGGCACGTCCTTACTAACAGGTTCTTCTTTTTTCTCGGAAATTTCAACACCATTCAACATGTCTGATAAAAAAAAAGGCAACCCGACATGCCTGCAGGATCGCCGCTGTGTCCGCGAAGCCTCAGGTCCCTCGGTCACCTACCAGCAGCAACAAGTTCCTACTTCCCTCCGGGTATTTGTAAAGCTTCCAAACGCAGCAACGCCGTGACTGTCACACCGTTGCTGCGTTTGGTGTCTGATGAAGAGAAGCGGCGCCAGGCAGGTTGGCGCTAGTGTCAGTCCCCAGATGTTTCCTAGCGTGGCTGATCCTGTGCGCCGTGTTTATCAGAGGTGGCTCAGAGGGACGTCGTTCTCCTCCCCCTGCCATTCACCCGTCCGCCATCTATCTCTCCGTCCATCTCAACATCACCGTTATTTAATGAGACGACACTGCGGACAAATCAGGTTCTAATTGGACCCCGCCACTGATCGACTCGCCCTCGCTGGCACCGAGCCGGTTCCACAGTAATGACACATTTACATTGAACCAGGTGACCTATCGAGCTTTTATTGTTCATGATGGAAAAAGGTTCCGCAAAATGACAAACAGCGGTGTTTCAAATGATTCCGCACTCTCAGCGGCTCATTATTCCCTCGTTTGTTCAACCTGTCCTCGATCGAGGTTCTGGCCATCCCATTTGTACAAGTAGGCTTGTGTAATGGGGCTGCTGGGTCAGAGCTGGCAGCACCTCAATGCCCTTCTTTGTGTCACCATTGGCTCCGCACTCGCACCTCCAGCTAGTTGAAATCAATGGGGGCAGTTGGCAACTTTGGCTCTGTGTGGAGCAGATGGCAGAAGAATGGCTCTTCCTCCTCCAGAGGAACACTCCGCGACATACAAATGGGTCGGTTCTCACCGGTGCTCCCGTAATATGAAGCCAGAGCTCTGTTAGAGTGCCTTTGAGCAACAAGGGAATCTGGGTCTCTCCAACAGATTCTCCTCTGGTCTTAAATAGGATAACTAATCAGTTAATCAATAGTTAAAGTCCAAATATTGGCAACTGGTATCTGGACAAGATGTCTTCTGCCTCCATCTGCTGCTTATCTCTGTAGGAGATTCAAAAAAATGAAACTTGATGAAACATCAAAGCAAGCTTTTTTAGTCTACGAATGGCTCTACGTGGAAATGATTTCTGTGAAATTCCCCCAAATGTAGCAGCGCTGTAAGAGATTTGTAGACCATCACAAATTTGAGAAGATCTCCCTTCAATGTTGAGCTTTTTTCCTGATTATGTTCAAACACTTTCCACAGCAGGAGCGTTTCTTTTGAACCACTGATTGTTGGCTTCTTTGCCCCAGCTGGGTCATAACTGCAGGACACGTGCATCAGTCAGCCTCGCTGCTGTGCCAGTGGTTATTCTGCCTCGCGCGCGCGCCTCATGTGTGCATTACGCCCTTCAGTCATCTCGCTGCTTCTTTAAGCTCCTCTAAGTGCCGTTTCCTTTCTCAACCCTTACTTTTCCTCCTGCCACTTCTCAGCTGCACTCTGTCATCTGCTGAACAAAAAAACAAAGAGAGGACGGTTGCTGCTCCTCATCTGGCCTGTAGCTGCAGACACCTGTGACTGAACGACGTTAGCGCCGCGCTCAGCTTGGTGCCTCCTGAGACGAATGATCGGGCCCCGTTCAGTGTTGTTTTCTGAGCCGCCTCTTTGGTTGTTCTCTCTCTTTTTTTCGCACATACATCAACACCATCAGGGGCACATGTTGGTATCGGGCTGATCAACCCGTCAGAGGGGGGGTGTTGCATCATCTCCAGAAGAAGGTGTTCTCAATCTCACCTCGGATCGGAGACAATGGTGGAACTACTTTATTTCCATCATACCGCAGTTTCACAATAGGGTTCGCACACTTCAAACCCGACACCCTCCGGCTCCTGCCACTCACATTGTTTCCCCATAAGCAACAGATGGATTGCAGAAGCCAACCTACGTGTAGGTCACCAGCCACTGGAGTAGGCGGCACGTAATTGCACAAACCTGCGCAGAGCAGCCTGATAAGGCAGGAAGTGGCATGCTGATTGGCTTTTATTGAGTGAGCAAAAATGGCGAGATTTCAATCAAGATTTCTGACAGTCTATTAGGATTGGCATAGGTTATCGTTACCTTGTGTGACAGCATCCAAATGCATGTTTTCTTATCAATGTTGAGCACATTGATAAGACCAAAAACAGCAAAATGTCATTCTCTGGCTGAAGGTAGGCCTTTAAAGCTGGCAAACAATACGGCGGTCTTTGAAATAATCAGGCTTATCTTCCGGGGACACATTTTGCAGTGTCACCGTGGGTGAAGGTAATTTAGAGGTAATTTCATAATTTGCCTCCTGTAAACACTACTGTATCTGTGGAGAGCGGCAGTCAGGAGGGAACTGCAGCGTTACTGGCGCAATATCCCATGTTAGCATTTGTGCTTCACCGTTCATGAGCGGAGTGGAAGGAAGGAGAAACCAGAGTTGGAGCGAGAAGAGAGAAGGTGACAACACGTTACTGTGGCAGAATAAGCAGCTTCTCAACCGCTGGGCCCAGACCGCTTCTTTTGTTCCGCTCCGCGTCACCTCCACACTTCTCTCGTCTCGTCGTGCGACTCAGCCAGATGTTGCGGCCACAAACTCCTCCCAGATGTTCATTACAGCTGCAGTGACGTGTGGTTCTCTTGTGCTCCAGGAAAGATCCACGCGGATCCTCAGTAGCTGCTTCTTTTCACCCCTCATCTAAATGATTCCTCAGAGAGCCCCTCACTGGGCGGCAGAGACAGCTGTTCCAGCTGTGGTTTGGGTGTGTTTGTGGGGCTGAACCAGCTTCTGTCCGAGGGTGATGATAAACAGTATCTTACAATCATTACCTCATTTCAGGCCGTTGGTCTACTGTCGGTGGTATTCGTAGTGCTGACATTCACTTTCATTCATCCCAGACATGGTTTTTGCTTACACGCTAATGTAACTGTGATAATCATCCCGTTATAATTAGCTCTGTGTTTAAGCTATATGAAGTGCTGCTTATATTTATTTATATTTATATTTATCGGGCTCTTTTCTTCTCTCTGAATCTTGAATTCCTTACACTGCCTTTCACTCAACTGCTATTGTTTCTCTTCTTTCTTCCTCCATTTGCTGCTGCTGACTCGGGGAAGCAGGTAAGAGAATTATTAGCCTTTTTTTTTACCTGTGAGTGTGTGTGTGTGTGTGTGTGTGTGTGTGTGCGTGTGTGTGTGTGTGTGCTCATCTTCTGCTGAGATGAGTAAAGCCAGGTCAAATGCCATCTCTGCTGCTGCTGATATTGCTCTGGCTGTGTGTGTGTGTGTGTGTGTGTGCGTGTGTGGATGGCGGGGGGGCTCACAGGGGCCGCTGCTGAAAGTGACAGTGGCACAAATACGGGCCGGCACGCCAGTCATACGATACGGTTGGCCAGTGCTCACGTTCCCATCGGTAGAGCAGGACAATGTGGTGAGCTCCTTCACTGAGCCTCCTCAACGTCCCGGCGCTGAGCTGCTGATCCTGGTTTAGATCTTAACAGTTGGTGCCAAAGCAGACGGTGGGGACCAGGTTTCTTCAGGACTATTTAAAACAAATAGCTGTAAAACTGTAAACTGTAAAATTTTTGATTTGAAAGTGGAACCTTTGTCCCCCTTTCACTGGGCTTCACCTTCACACTCCCATAGTGCATTTTGTCTGAAGAGGTTCTTTATTTAATTATGTGCTGCTACCACACACACACACACACACACACACATGCTTACACACCTTTATGAGGACATAATGTATTCCCAAAAATGTCATCACTTTGCCTGTAGACGTAAACAGGCTGGTTATAATGGGGCAGAGAGGATCAATTAAAACTAGAGGTTGTCACGGTTACTGACTGACATCAGATATTTGGGTGTAGCAGGAACACAGCTTGAAGAGTCCTTTTGTTGGACCAGCCAGTGATTTTTGCCTTTCCACATCCACAAATGAAGACCAGCACGAGAGCGCAGCATATTTACATGACCGGGTCTCCTCTTTGTGATGGAACTGTCAAATTTCAATTTAAAAGCAGGTCGGTGCATTGTAACATTATTTGCCAGCCTAATAGAAAAGCCAACCCGAGGTTACAAACAAATCCAAAATGCCGACAACAACACAAAGATTTTTCAATAAGTGGCTGTTAACGGTATAAGAGGAGAAAAAGCTTTTCTGTGTTTCTCTTTTTTCCTCCTCCCTTTGTTTCCTCTAAAGGTTGCACATTGGGAAGGACCTTAATTAAGATTTTTCTGCCTGGGGCCCTGTAGTACATCAAGAGCCAGCAAGAAGCAGATACAGATCATTGGCTACCCAGGTCAAGTCTTGTGATTAGTAGAAAATATTAACATTTTTACCACCGAGACCCTTCTGACTTTGCAATCAAATATAATCCGAAGCGATCCATTTTCCCCATGAAGAGGGAAGTCAACTCCCGCGGTGGCATTTTTAGGTAAAAGTGACCTTTGAGAATGCGAGGAGGTTGCAGACGTAAAGCACTGAGCCGCCTTTGGGAATGGGGGGGGGTGAGCAGGTGTGTGTGTGTTTGCAACACCGCTTCCATATTTATTGATTGACACAAGTTCTTGGTGGACTGTTTGCCGCCCAGATCACAAACACACCTCACTTCACTTGCTGTATGTCTCATTTCCATGTTTGTTAAAGTACATAACTGCTAAAGCCCCTCAATGTTGGATAAAGACCCCCCCCCCCCCACACACACACACACACCAGGTTCATATAGGCAGTGATTGACAGCTGGATTACAGTATTGATTGAACCTACAGTCTCTGTTTTCCTCCCCGTCCTGCTTGCTATTTTTTTTTTTTTTTAGATTCAGGCTGGTTATTACACAGAGAGGATGGAAGGTTATTGCCTGGCGTGAGGGGGGGCCACGCTCTTATGGCGGCTCCCCCTCGGAGCAGCTCCTATGTCTCTCTCAGCTTCCCGCATCCTCAGGTTGGCTGTCAGCAGGCTGAGGTGGGCTTGTTTTAAGACGGCATCCCGCAGTGGAAAACATCATCTGACGGTAATGAGCACGTTCGAAACGTTCCCCGCTGAGACGGAGCGGCCATCGGCGGATGTGCATCGCTACCAAACCGTGGCGTGTGCGTGACCACTCGCTGCAGCAGGATGCTGCCGGTTCAGCCCGGGAAGTGGGGGGGGAACCGCAGCTCTCCCAGTCCCAGCAGTGACCGTGGGCATATTTGTGAATCAGGTGATTGGTGCTGGCGGGTCGATCACATCATATAAGAACCCGGGTCAGGTGGTTGCACATATGCTTTTATCCCATCCGGGATCAAAAGTTACACAATTCCACACTGGAATTCCTCATATTAGCTCTTATTATTGGGAAAGAAAAGTGGATGTGAATGTTGAGCGTCACCCAGCCTGCGTGACATCAGACAGCGCGTTACATGACTTAGATGCTACCATATTTTGCTAGCATGAGTCCCCGTGTCTCTGTCACTTGCATGCGCGGAGAAATGTCAGTGTGTAATGAATAATGCTGTTAGATTCAATAAACAGAGGGAAAATTAGCCTGGAATTCATCAGCAGGCTGTCGTCTTGTATGATGTAATTTATTCCCTTTTTTACCAAATACAGACGTAACAGAATGATGAAGACTGAAAGTCATAAGAAAAAAGGAGAATATGGATGGCGGGGGCTGCTGTGAGCCTGGAAGAGTCCGCCATTAGCTGTTAATTCCGAAACAAATTATGCAATTAGCTCTGGCATCAGGATGTAGGCCATGAGAGAGGACGGAGTAACCTTCATTTGATCTGTTCTGCAGCGAGCCAGGACAGACAGACAGACAGACAGACAGACAGACAGACAGACAGACAGACAGACAGACAGACAGACAGGCAGGCAGGCAGGCAGGCAGGCAGGCAGGCAGGCAGGCAGACAGAGACACAGACAGACAGACAGGCAGGCAGAAAGAAAGAGAGAGACACAGACAGACAGGCAGACAGAAAGAAAGAAAGAGAGCGACACAGACAGACAGGCAGGCAGGCAGGCAGACAGACAGGCAGGCAGGCAGAAAGAAAGAGACACAAACAGACAGACAGGCAGAAAGAGAGAGACACAGACAGGCAGAAAGAGAGAGACACAGACAGACAGACAGACAGACAGACAGACAGACAGACAGACAGACAGACAGACAGACAGACAGACAGACAGACAGACAGACAGAAAGAGAGAGACACAGACAGAGAGAGAGCCAGGCAGGCAGGCAGGCAGGCAGGCAGACAGACAGGCAGGCAGAAAGAAAGAGACACAAACAGACAGACAGGCAGAAAGAGAGAGACACAGACAGGCAGAAAGAGAGAGACACAGACAGACAGACAGACAGACAGACAGACAGACAGACAGACAGACAGACAGACAGAAAGAGAGAGACACAGACAGAGAGAGGCAGGCAGGCAGGCAGGCAGACAGACAGGCAGGCAGAAAGAAAGAGACACAAACAGACAGACAGGCAGAAAGAGAGAGACACAGACAGGCAGAAAGAGAGAGACACAGACAGACAGACAGACAGAGAGAGACACAGACAGACAGACAGACAGAGAGAGACACAGACAGGCAGACAGAAAGAAAGAGAGAGACACAGACAGACAGAGAGGCAGGCAGGCAGGCAGGCAGGCAGGCAGGCAGGCAGACAGACAGACAGACAGACAGACAGACAGACAGCCAGACAGACAGACAGACAGACAGACAGACAGACAGACAGGGAGGGAGGGAGCTTTTTCAAGTACCTGTACCACATAGGCAGTATCTGTGTAAATTCCACTTCAGCTTCCCTTTCCGTGCTTCCTTTTTGCTAGTTATAGAGGGGTTTCCATGATGTGTGTATGTGTGTATTCTCCCCTTCCATTTTGAAAAATGCTCATGTCCTTAAAACAAAGAGGTAATTTGTCTGCGTGTGTGAGATAATATTGTCTGGGGAGTCGTGCAATTTGCTGCCCCTGCTTGACTGTGAACAGAGGGAAGGTGTTGATTTCAAGGTGCACGAGTGCGTGTGTGTGTGTGTGTTTATTTGTGCGCGTGTTCATTAAACGCCTCAGACTGACGTGGAACCAGCCACAGCGCCGGCCAAACGTTGGCTGCCGATTGGTCGTCAGCCTACGAGGAAGTCGTTACTCCTGTTAACGTTGTTGGGAGGCAGCAGGGTAGCGGGGCAAGGCCGGCCTGATGCTAACGCTTGGCGCAGCGGCTTCCAAAGGTCTGTTGTTAAAGGCGTGAATGCAAATGAAACTTCAAGGCAGCCGTGTGATTCATGAACGTCCACATTCCTGTTTTCAGTTTATATGTGAGCCACAGACAACTCAACAGTGGTAATAAGCTTCCGTTTTGGCTAATCGTATCTGTGTTATAATGTGCGGTTTCGTTTCCAATATCAGGTCACGTAAAATGTAAGCATGTGCATGTACACCTGTTATTAATGAAGTTTCATGTGCTTCTAGACCTCCTGCATATGTAACACTATTTCATTAAAAATCCATTTCTTGATTAAATAGTTTCAAATTTGGACATTGTTGTAGCTTCACATCAGTAACTATGAGGACTAAAGACTCCAAAATACTGAGTGAGCTGGTTCGAGTTTGAGTATCACCGTTGGATGGATTTAAAAGTCGCCTCGTAACCACGTTAATCTAGTCGATATTGTGTCTTTTTGCTTTGTGTTATGCTAAATTCACAATTTAAAAAGTATTTCTTTGGCAGTAAATTACAATCAAATGGCAGAAACTCACCTGAAATTCTTAAAATGCCCAAACTGACCCGTTTATTTGCTTCTCGACTGTGACTTCAGTAATTGAAGTAGCTGTAATCCAGAAACTACGTCTAATGTGAAAATTATTGTCATTTTGTGCTGCTCGTCTGGACAAAAATTGCAGCTGCTAACGAAATTTTAAAAATGATTTTTTAAATAAAAGAAAAAAAGGATGTGCATTTAATCTGCAGAAGCTGTCAGGACAATATCAAGTCTTCTTCTTCCAAGAAGCTCTTCTGACATCACGTGTGGACTCCATCTCGCCACCTAGTGGCCTGGAATGTGTCAGCAGAGTTTTAATTCAGAAATGCTTCATTTTAATATTAAAACCGGATGATGATCTAGAGGCTTTTCCTTTGATCAACACAACAAACCTGCTTATCTCCACATGCAAACGATTTACTGTTCTCTCTTAAATATGAGGGGTGGTTTTTTTTGTATTTTTTTTAACATGCTGGGTTCTAAAAGCTTAGTGACACACAGGTTTGTCATAATGATTTGGGATGTTATCAGTGCAGAGCAGGAAAGTAAACAGCAGCGCTATCTCCAAAAGGTTAGCCATATGTTAAATCGGTTGCAGGGGCTGGGCGGGAGAACAGCTGCCTCCCCCCACCGCTATCTGACAGCGCACACATGCTCACACACACACACACACACACACACACACACACACACACACTGCTGGATTCGCCGATTATTGTCATTGTTAAACCAAACCAAACATGTCCTGGGAAAAAAAAATTACACGTTGGGCTCTAATTTCAGCCTTTCCTGACAGACAAATAAACAGACTCTTCGCCGCCATCGCCACAGTTACGCGCGTTGGCTAAACATCTGGATGGCTGAGCGGGCCAGTGATCAAAATCAAGCCAATGTGTAAACAAAACCAGGCAGTTCTGCGGTATTAGCTGGCCAGCTGTCAGGATAAAACACGCATAAATCAGTCTCGCTAATCGCTCTCATTCATCTCTGATTCATTTTTGGGTAAAAACCTGCGCGTAGCTACAGCAGCGACACTGTGGCGGGAAATGAGAACATTCTTCTATTTACTGTTTGCTGTGACATTATGATCTCAGTTTGCACAAAATCGACGCGCATAATTGTTCGTGGCGTCATTGTCTTCCAGTTGCGGTGTTTTCACAGATGATTATCTAATTGCGTACAATTTCACACATCAGAAGGCTCAAAACTCTCCTATTATGCACTACGGCTTAATTAAAATCTTTTTTTTGCTTATGAAATCCTGCCACAAAACCCTTTTCACAATTCCTGCACGCGCTCCTCTCACACTTAATTGTATTACAGACTGCTTTACATTGTCTGGCTTTAATTCACCGCCTGCAGCTTACGCGTTTGAAACAAAGAGGCGAGCATATGTGGGACTGGCTGCTCGGGCGTCTCCTCCCATGGTCGCCGTGACATCCCCCGGTGGATTAAGATCTGCCTCAGCAGCAAGACTCCATATTCTGGTTTGCAGCATCACAGACGCGGCACTTTGACTGCTGCACGTTTCCAACTATTTAACGCGATCGATGTGGCCACAAGGGGGAGCCGCATGGAAAATTGCTGATTAATAATAATTCTGTTTACAGTGATTGATTTCATTAAATATATCTGTTAATAGGGGAAATTGCAAGTAGCACATTCATTGTCGCTTTCATTTGCCAAGACAAATCCAAGTTTTAAGCTGCAAAGGCTTAAAATATTAGACGACAGACAGGTGCTGAAGGGATTATCGTGTTTAATTTCCAAGAACATTATAGACGGAATGATGGACCGCTCTGGGAATTCTTTAAACTCAAGGCAACACACCTGAATCTGCAGTGTTGAAAGGCTGGTAATATATATATGTTTTTTTTTTTAAAAGCACAAATTAAATCACCGAATTAAATATTGACTCATTTTCGAGCACTTTTGGTTGCTGACAATAAAACTAAAGTGGTCCCAGCAGAAGCCAGATTCCACCTCTGCCAATGAACAGATCTGGGATGCAGCCGGCTAACAGGCAGCAGATAACGCAGCCGCTCACTCACCGCCGACATCATCCACTGTGACGCACGCATCTGGCGCCTCCAGACTCACCACTTAGCTAAATTACATTACTTCTAGCCTAGCGCCTCTCTGAGTATTCCACGAGCTGGTAAAATACGACAAGAACATGGCGTGAGACAGAGAACTGGAGTCGCTAACACGGTGTTAACAAATGCTCAGTGAGTTCTTCAGCTTCCCATTACACACACTTTGCACCTTTTAACCTTGTTAGTGGGGCCGCAGCAGCACACGCCCCACAATGCTTGTTCTGTAATTAAAGGTGGCTCAGGTGCTTTATTTATGCAGATTTTCAGGTCGGTGATTAAAATTGAAATTAAATTCTGCTAATCTAAGTTGTGGGGGGGGGGAATATTGAATGTGAACAGGGAGGGAAATGCGGTTTGCCTGGTTGGCTAGCCACATATCAGTGTGAGATACTTCACACAGGCTGTTCAAACATGGACTTAAAACAGGCTTATCTTCCAAAAGGTTAATGAGGAGCGACTGGCTGTGGCTGTTACAAACACACAACAGAGTTCTCATCTTCTACTGCACAGCGGCACGGCAGACACACACACACACACGCATACACATAGGCAGGATAAGCTGCTGACATCACAAGCCCGCAGCCTCACTGATAGAATTCTCCCTCCCAATAACATCCTCAGACGACTTAATTACTTTTCCTTTTGATGCAACTCACAAGAATAATCGGACGTTAGATGTAATCTCTCTCTCTCTCTCTTTCCCCTGTCCTGATGATGGCTAATAATTTAGCTGTAGTGTTTTTAAAACTTTTAAAAGGTGGGAATTTGGTCCATTTCCCTGACGCGCGAGATGGTTTGTCACTACGGAGGTTTGGAAGCAAAGTCGAGACGGTTTCTGCTCTGGTGGGTAAAGGTCAAAATCCCATCAGAAGTTAGTTCAACTCATTCTAGAAGGAATATGTAATATATAGTAAATGGGAGCATTTAATTGAGGACTCCGGAAGCTTACAAACATTATCGCCTCGGATTTGTGGATTTAAGCACTTGACGGTCGAAATAATTTTCAAACGGTGGAGATGTAAATAATTAGCTCTGTGAACATGGCGAAAGTGGAAGCGTGTCATGTTGTTCCTGCTCTTTGTCTGTTGCCATGGATGCGGCTTTTCAAATACATGATAATTAGAATATAGCGGTCGTAATTAAAAACGCAATAAAACAAAATGTTGTTTGCTCTATCAACTGTTTCAAAGGCCAATTCCGAGAAGACGGAATGAGCCGATTCCACAGGCGTCATTAATTTTATAATCGTCTCTCCATAACCAGTCATAGATATCAGACAGGCAGTGAAAGGCAGGAAATCTGGTCAAGGGAAAATAACGCCGTGCGCGCTTTCAGGCCTGTTCTATCAGCAGCTGCATCAGCGGCGGCAAGGTTAATGGCGGCAGCGTGGCGTCGCTCCGGCCGACGCTGCGTCAGCTACAGAGATGGATAGACCTCTGCTCTCAGCCCGCTCAGTAATCCAGCCAATGATGAATCGTTGCTCTCACCGACACCCGAACTGGGATGACTGGAAGTGGGAAAAAACCCCACAGCATTAAAGAAAAAGCAAGGACCTGTGGCAGTGAAGTGGAGCCATCTGTTATACTGGCGTCCTTTTGTGGGTCGTAGTGCGTCTTCAAGGCCTCTGAGTAACACCGGTTCCATCAAAACCACAGTGAATGGAATGTGTTGAGGGTTTTGTTAATAATCCTCGGAATCATCCACATCCAAACAGCTGTCGCGTTCAAACCTCACCACAGCTCAGCTCCGGATCTTTGTGCCACGCTTTTTGCACCCTCAGCTGGTCCGAGCTTTGCTCCGTCGGTGGCCTGTTTAAAACAAATCCCCCTACACGCGAGCCACTCGCTCCACTTAATGAGGTTTTGGGATCACAAAGGGAAATTAGTCCATATCAAACGGGTCCATTTCTGCCGTCCTCGGCATTAACAAGCAGGCGATTAAATCCAATCCTGCGCTACAACCGAGGGCGCGGCCGAGACGCCATCAGTTGTATCTGATGTACACACACGCACACACACACGTTTGAAGCAAATGAAGTGTTATTTTGTTAAACATGTGAGTGAATGAGGCGAGAACCGAACCAGCTGAGGATTTCTGGCTGTATTCTGAGAGCAATTAGCTCCCGTGGGTGGTCAGGGGGCGTGGCCCAAATAGGGTCTTATTTCTCAGACCTTCTGACTCAAGCTTGAAGCTTCGATGTGAATATTTTTACACTGCAGAGCAAGTTGGAGCGCAGGAGGTGAGACACCTTTCATATGAGACCGAGGACCCTAACCCAGGTACACTTAAAAAAAACTGAAAAGAAACCAGCTATCATTATAAAATTTCAAAAAATCAGGCTTTAACTGACAGGATGCTTCTATTAATGTTTCATAACTGTAGTTACTCAAAGGAGAGTATTGTAAAGCAATGCATTGTCACAATAAAAGGGTCAGGAAAGGTACTCACTGGCATTTAACCTTACCATATAGCTAGCAGTTAGCATTACACGTTTACCACCACCTCTGAGCTTGGGTTCATTTACGCAAGATTATCTGAGACCTCGTGTCCACGACCTCTATGAACCTTCATATTAGAGTTTTGATTTTTGTCTGCCAGTTATTCGTTTCCATGTCCCCTTTGTTGTCACTGATACTGTTCTTTTCCCTCCCCATCAGTCTGTTTCGCTCCTCCCTGGCATGTGGGGTGGTGTGCGTCTGTGTGTGTGTGTGTGGGGGGGGGGGGGGGGGGAGGGTTGAGGGGGCGTGATTTACTCTGTCATCATTAACACATCAAAAGAGCCAAGTGTGTATTTCAACATCATCTGATAACCGATACTCTTTAATGGGGTGCTGGAACAGTAATTAATTTCAAAAACCTCCCATTTGTTTGTTCTGGAAGTGAATGCTCCCGCCAAAGAGGCATAAATCCTCTCTTTAGCTGCAGCTCAAATTAATTTACGTGTTGCGTCTCCTTGCATCTCTTGAGAATTTAATTATCTTGGCAAACAGGCTGTGGATGTGTTTAATATACATTCTGCTGCTGCTAAAACAGTACAGAGATGTGCATTTTTCCTCCCATCACTTGTCAGCAAGACGACCTGTGGACGCAGGTCAGGTCAAGTGTTCCCATTTTGCTTTTTCCTGATCCGAGTCAGTCCGGAACCCTCGGTACTCTGGATCAGCCGGTGTAGCGTTTAGTGAACAAGAAGAAGGTGGGATAAATGACAGCTACAGAAATGAGGTCGCAGCGGGGCCACCGGGGGTGGGGGGTGGGGAGCGGGGGGGGTTGAGGGCTCCGGTTGAGCTACGTGACGTTCGCGGAGCAGAGCGCTGTCATCGTCGTCTCCTCTGACGGGAAGCTCCGACATTATTTGTGTTTATGTGAATGCCAAACGGAGCGAGAGGACGAGCCGGACCTCAGCCCCGCTCTTCCGGACAGGCTGAGCTGGCGGCTTCCATCCTGAAATTAGACAGCGAAAAACAAGTTGGTCAGGAAAACAACCTTTCATGCTACATCTACACGCAAGTCTTTGCTGATTTTATGGATTTGTGCGTCATTAATTCTCGCGTGGCGGATGGGGCGTCATCATTGCTGTCTGTTGGATTATTTTCACCATTCAAATGTTAAATAAGGTTTGAAGGTTCAGATGCGATATGGCAATAAAAGTGTAACAGCTCCCCACGTAGCAAACAGTCAGGCTAACAGAAGCGCACTTGTGCACACAAAACCAGCGTGAGTCACTAGGGGATTTTCTCGCAAATCGGACCCCCAAAGGGAAAGAGGCCGGCATAAATCAGCCGGTGTCAAGACTACAGACACCCACGGCTCCTTATCGCCGCACGCAGGCGGACACACTCACAGATTGATGGGCAGATAGCTGGTCTGACGGGCGGGGCGACGGGCAGCCAGGTAGACAGGCTCACACACAGTCAGGAACTGGCAGCATCGTGACACAATTACCACACTAGGCTTTAATTATTTACTTAATGAACAAGAGGCTTTGATTTGAGACATGAGAGTTCGGGTTCGGCAGTTCAGGACTGCTGAACCGTCCTACCGCCGATTTTCTCCTGTTGCATTGGGCTCCGTCACCGCAGTTATTTTAGCTGAAGCGAGATCTCCCAAATGAGAAGCTTAAAGCTTTGGGTTACTTGTGAAAATCTGGTTTGTTGGAGGCTGGTAAACTCGAGCTTCACACGCCGACGGCGCCGTGGGCGATCGATCGAGGAAAGTTTGAAGCGGCGGAGGAAGATATTGGCTCTGTGGCAGCTGCTAAGGTGACGGACAATCATTCATGCGTGAGATTACATCAAATCCATCGAAAAGAATCCCATCAGGCAGCTGGTTGACACTGGATTTGCCCCAATACGGCCTGAGTAGGTGGAGAGGCCCCCAAAACAACTGAAGCCTTTGCCTCCAACAAGGGTTGCGACTGACGACAGAGAGGCAAGAGCAACAAGGTGGCTGTCGAGCTCGCTCCTCCAGTGGAAATGTGAAATATAACTCGGAATTTAAATGAAATATGATAATATTGTGTGGAAAGCAATAGAAGTAATCACGCGGTCTCCCTCAAGGCTGAGAGGAACAATATAAATAGCAATGGGACTATGACTGGGTCCCTTTTCAGGCTTCCTTTCTCTGACTACTGACGTCTGCACATCTCACCTTTGAGAGAGTTTCATTATCTGCTCTCTAAAATGGATGAAACATCATGTAGGAACTCCACGTAGCGTGGCAGCGAATCCACTCTCACCCTGAGCGAGGACCTCATAGTAAACGCAGCAGCAGCCCTGTCAAACAACCAAGAAATGAAATGGAAAACAGGCTCCGGCACCTTTAGCAATAAATCAAAGAATAATATTTCAGCATCGCCGTAAATCGAATTTCTAAGTCAAAAAGAAGCAGGGAATATATAGTTTTATTTGAAGCTAGCATTATTAATAATAACCAGGAGGAGCAAGCTACTTAGTCCATCCCAGTGGTTAAAAACTCAGACCGGTCTGAGACATGGCTTCTTTCAAAACTCTGTATTTGACATCGGAGAGGGAGTGAAAACCTATCAGTCATCATGGATACAGGCAATATTCAGCCACCAATCAGAGATCCAAAGGTCCCACAGCTGTGAGCACGCAGCACTCTGCACCTTCCAGCCTGGATCTGTATGAATCCAACGAGACAAAAGCTTGTTTTACTGTCACACAGCATTCGGAACACACTGTATCATATATAGTGGGGTTATGTGTCACTGCCAAACTGCATTTGTTTCCACCCATCGGAGCCTGCCGGAGCGATACCGAGGTGCTGTTCCATTTCACGGCTTTGTCTGTTTAGGATCACGCACCAGCAGAAGCAAAATGCTGCGCCTGCACAGAGAGCAGATAACATCTGTGAGCCCATTATTTACCCCGTGGAAGACTTATACATTCCCTGTAGTGTTGTTTTTAAAATCTACTGTCACCTGGTGGCTCTCAGGGGGGGTACGAGATATTCCTGGAGTTCACAGACAAGGAAAAAAACTCCCAAAAATGTGCTACCGCTCCACAGAATCGCAAATGCCGCTCGCTCGTGATTGAGAGCGACACTATGGAGCGTCTGAAGTGGAAGTCTGGACGTTGTCAAATACAGCCCAGGTGATTTTTGGATGCGTGCCACATTCAGGGACTTCATATAGAATACACCTGGCAAAACTGGCAAGCCGCTTTAGTTCCAGCTAAGAGTCAGGTGTGTCGCTCACTTCAGAGTCAAAAGATCTTGTGAATGCAGCCCAAATGACGGCTCGAGCGTCGATTTAGACTTCCACATCTCTACAATGACCTCGCTCTCCCGCGCCATCACTCGTCTTTCATTGGGCCGCCCCTGTGGGGGCTAGGTGCCGCGCTCGCTCCTGCCTCTCAGCTCCATCAAAGGTGATTGGAGGGTCTGAGCGTGAATGAAAGAGATTTGAAGTAGTTTGGAGAAATGACGATGCCCCAATCAGAAGGAGAATACTTTCACTTTTGCATTTGGCTCCTTTTGATTATTTTTAGCTCAAGCGTGGCGTGATTTCCTCACAACAACACCTCTTCTTGTCAGCTTGAAAACATGATAATTTAGTTGCATTTATCCTGCAATTAATCCATTCATGCTACTGACTTTTGCATCAGAAATGTGCAGTACTGGAGTACAAAAACCTGCACTGTCATGCTGACATCATTCAGTCAAGTCTATAAAACATCAAATTTGTGCTTCCTATATATATATGTGTGTGTGTGTGTGTGTGTGTGTGTGTGTGTGTGTGTGTGTGTGTGTTTTCCTCTTCTCATAAATGTTGCTGGCAATAGAAAATATGGGCTTTTGCTCATGGGGCAGTAAACATTGCAGAATGTGATTCATGATGACACAACATATATCTTTATCACGGTTTCCAGAGATACACCAAAAACCTCTTAGCGTGTCAGGGTGCGAACGTTCTACCGCTCCATTATTCAGCCCATCGCCGGCTGTCGAAGAACTAAATATAGGTCACGCTTTATGTCTCTCGCTCGTAATTGATTCCAAGCTCAGATACTTGTTTTTTTACTTTGCTAATGCAGGTTTCTGTGGACGCCCAACCCACAACATCTGCATTTGGGACTCTAGAAATGTGAGTAATCTTCAGAGAACATACTGTGCCTCCAAATCTGTGTAAAGCCACACATTCAAAGACACTGAATGAGAGGAAATCAAAATGTCCCGCTCTGCCATTCTGGGCCGTGATTCAGCTTTTTGTACATGTACTTTGAATTTTGGGAAATAGTTTCAAGTTATTTTCCGTAGTTAAAGTCATTCAGGTTTAGCAGAGGCTCAAAAGTATCGACTCGTTCCTGTTTTACTTTAAATCTAAACTCGCCGACCACCGTTCATTATTGCTTGTTAGTACTTGTTTCAGAACTGCCTTAATTCTTAGTTGGATACTTTCATCACGGTGTTGGAAACGTTCCCTGGAGATTTTGCTCCATATTGACATGATAGCATCGCGCATCTCCTGCAGATTCGTCAGCTGCACATCCATGATGCAACTCTCTCATCCGCCACGTCTCAAAGTTGCTCTGCTGGATTGAGATCTGCTGACTGGGTCCGCTGGAGTACCGGGAACTCATTGTCACTTTTCAAAAGCCAGTTTAAGATTTTTGATTTGAGCTTTGTGACCTGGCGCATTATCCTGCTGGAAGTATCCATCAGAAGATGGTCCACTGTGGTCAGAAAAAGACGGACATGGTCAGCAACAATGCTCAGGTTGGCTGTAGCATTTGATCGATGCTCAACTGGTACTCTGGAGCCCAAAGTGTACCACGAAAATATCCCCCAGCAGCAGCCTGGCCTGATACAAGGCAGGATGGAGCCACACTTTCATGGTGTTGCCAAATTGTGACCAACCATCAAACCAGGCAGCATTTTGGTGAGCTTGTGTGAATTGTAGCCTCACTTTCCTGTTTTTGACTGACAGGAGGGGCAGTGGCGTCGTCTCCTGCTGCTCTAGTCCATCTTCTTCATGGTTCCACGTGTTGAGTGTTCACAGATTATATTCTTTGGTTGTAACTAGTGATTCTTTGATCTCCTGTTGCCTTTCTAACATCTGGAACCAGTCTCTCCTCTGATTTCTTACATCCAAAATGCTTTGCCTCCACACAGCTGCATATCTCCTCCACCATTCTCTGTGAACCCTGGAGATGGTTGTGAGTGAAATAATAGACCAGCCCATTTGGCACCAACCACCGGTTCAACCGTTCTCCCCGTTCTGATGCTCGGTTTGAACCTCAGCAGATTGCCTTGAAAATGTCTACATAAATGAAGGCATTAGGCTACTACCACGAGATTGGTCAATTGGCTATTTGCGTTACAAGCGGTTGACCCGGTGAGCCTAAAAGTGGCCGTGCGAGTGTTTCAAAGTAACATTTCAAGACATTTAGTGCCTGGAAAATTCAAGTCCATTTACAGTGAGTATCATCCCATCATGCAACCTTAATGTCATTTTTGAGTAGCTTGTCATCAGATAAAAGTGTTTTTCCGTTCTTCCTGAAAAATAGATTGCGTTGTGAGCAGCAAACATTTACATTTCACTGAAAAAGCCTCCTTTTTCTGTGTGACATTAGCCTTCTATTCCTCTCTCCCTGTCATTTTTATCGTTGAGGTATTATCATCGTATTTGTTTTTTGTAGATATAGCTGTACTCTTCTGTCTCCTTCCGCCGTCTTTATTTCCATAGTCAGATGCGAGAGCGCCTCCCGAGCGACCAGCCAGCCGGGCTGTTTGAAACTTCTGACTAGCCATGTTCTTCAAACATCACGCTGCAACCAAAGCATGGCAGGATGACAGATCGTCCCTTCAATGTATAGTGACAAACAAATTAGTGCAAAGATGCTTCTCGTTGCATACCAGATGTGTTGGGCTCTGGTACGGAACCGCCGATGAAAAAGTGTCCACGTCCCATCTGTGCTTCAGCGTGACCATCGGTGCAGCAATTTCTGCTGAACAAAGTGGTGCAAACATCCAGGCTGATCACGTGTGACACAGAGCAAGGCGGAAAACGTAGCGAGAGCGCCCAGAATGGGCCCGGTTTATTGGGTAGGAGGGAGCCCACCCACGCTGCACCATAACTCCAAGATTATGGTGACATGTGAGCATCTTCTTCAAAATCTTTGATTTGCACATTTTTACAGATCAATCATTTCTGTGTGGAACTACAACTAAATCCAGAACCGAGTAGCACAGAGGAAGATAAAGGCTTTTAAAGCCTTCACACACACCTTTCTTTGCATATTACACTGTTTCAGATTTCCTTCCAGAGTTTCATCAAATAAATAGGAGATCATCTGGAAATGGGGACGGGGGAGTCCCAAGAGTCTGGAACATCTTGTCTTCAAAACCAAAGGTCAACGCCCATGACCGATACGTAGAATTGTGTATTGTCTCCAAATTTAACTCTCAAAGTTTCCCAGTCTTCCGTAGACTAAGAAAAGTTACAAATATGATTCCAGAGTACGAACACTACATAATAACCACAATGGATAATGTGATTAAAGACTGAGTCAGTGGATATACGACACCCACAAGGCCAAACAAAACAATGGAATTAGAAACAAAATCTGTGGAAAATATTTTTCACATTTCTGCTTCAAACAAAATTGGACCAAATGCAAGAATAACACTCCTTGCAGCTATTTCCCCCGGTCGCACCTTCCCTCTTCCCGGAACATTGCTCTCCGGGACTATTTGACACCCGGGTCCCCATGAACAGGCCCGTATGTGTCTAACCTCGGCATCTATCGGCAGCGGAGGCTGCGGGTGGGCCCACATCATCGTCGCCGTACAGATGTTTGCGATGGAATCGTGAGGAGTTGGATGAAACAGACTAAATTTCCATCGTCACAGGAGCAGCTCGGTGTCAGGAAGAGGGATAACCACATGTAAGACGAGCGGCGGCGCCATCGTGGCCCGCTTACTGCCATCACCACGCAGACTTATCTGGCTCGCTCCGCCGTGTAAATACGCTGGAGTGTTTGTTATCGAGGCCTCCTCAGCTTTCTCCACACGCGTGTAAATGAGTTATTCTCATGGATGACAGCCTGCATTAACATTCGCTTAAGGAGGGAAGTGAGCACGCAATAAATCCGCCACTTATCAGGTAGTGATGGTGATCTGTGCAGAACGTTCAGGGCGCTGTTCCCTCTCTAATTGCCCAAAGGTATTCAGAGGGAAGCGTTTATTTTGAATATTTCCTCTCTTCTGATTTCAAATGATGAGGAATATCAAATCGAAATGACATTTCCTGATTTCAATTCGGCATTTGTCCTTGTTATTATCAGTGAAGCCTTTTTAAAAATGCTGAGCGTTTTTCTTTTTTCCCCAATTAAAATGTGTAAAGGACAATATTTGTGTATTTCTATACCAGATCAGATGTCTGTTCTAATGCTGAGCTCACCTTTTCGGTGGTTCACGGCTGCTCTCCCCACTAAAAGCTTTTTTCAGTTTCAGTTCAGGTGCGCGGTGACAAATCAGATGAAACATTTATGTCTGTTGTTTTAAGAAAAGCGCTGCACAATGACACTAAAAAGCTTTTACGGTGGCAGAGTTCCCCGGTTCTCTGCGCGGAGCGCACGTTAAAGGTGAGTGCCTGGACGCCACTGGCAGGACGTTTCGGCGTGATTACACCCAAACCCCTGCTGCACCGTCTCACTGTCCGCCGGGCCTCTGTGACAATTGTCACACACTGAGCTGGTTTCTCAGTGATACTCAACCGTGGCGGGTCGCCTCGGACCAAAGAAAGAGTGAAAAAGAATGAAAAAGTCCCGTAGAGGCGGCTTCAGATGCTCCCACCGACTGCAATAATGTTAATCAGCTCAGCCAACTGAAGTTCTTCTTCGATGTGTTCCAGAGTGGAACCGATTTTGGTGCTGCGTGGCCACCTCAGTCGGGCTGGGAGTACAGAAATCCTGGCTGCCTATGAATTTGAAAAAGCTGTGTTAATCTTATCTTTCACTGTATTGAAGTGCAGTGCAGCAGGGCCCTGCCTCAGAAGTTGCAACCATAACTAGATACAGAATACTGAAAGCAAGACTGAATATAAATTATGCAGTTTCGATACGCAGTGTACATTTTGGTAGTGCCGATATATATGCACAAACCTGGGGTGAGACTGAAAATCTTGTCAAAATCATGTGACTTTCCAGTGGGGAACTAAGAAAGCTGATAAGGAACCATTTAGGTACTGGTGCCTGAACTTATGAATGGGTCATGTCGGGTCATAAAGGATTAATGTGTCACAGCTGTGGGCAATTCCGCCCGTGTGTCCTGCTCACTCCGGGGCAAATCAGTAATCAAGAGCCCTTATAGTTCCCTGCGCTACGCTGCCTCCCTGCCAGATTGTCCTCTGTGTTCCACATGACTCTCCAGTGTTTTTCTGCCTGCCTGTTTTCCTGGTTTCGACCCTGCCTGTTTCTGACTACTCTGTTTTGCCTGTTCCCTGGAATATCCCGTCTGTCCCGATCCCGATAATAAAGCTGTGTTCAACCGAACTCTGGTGTCGCTCTCGGGTTCTCGTCTGCTGCCTGACACTAATGTGTGCAACACCTTAACTGCACCACAGTCAGTGAAAACCCAGGTCTCTCAACTTCCAGGTGTTAAAACAGGCAAATTTTCTTTCCTGGTGGGAATAATGACCATTTGGCTCATGTGCTCCGATCTTTCTGACACAACAGGGGTCAACCTGTGTGAAGCCCCAAAGTCAGAGAAGAAGAAAATCTTTAGTTCTAACTACATACTTGCTTTTGGAGGTAATATCTTCTGTTATTGGCCAAGTAGTAGTGATGTTTATTGCTTTATTGCTAAAACAACAAGATTCCACTTTTTCTGAAGCTTCCTCGTTTCCTTAGCTTTAGCCGCTGGACTCACCTGGGTGTTTTACAAGAGTTAAATTACATTTTATACTGAATGTACCTGATGTTTTCAAACCCTTTGAAATCCACGTGACTTGAAACATCACATTTGCGAGTTCCAATGGAAGAGGTTGAGCAAATTTGGCAAAATCTCAAACTTGGCTCTTTCCTCTTTGATGGACCTATTGCATCGTCGCAGGTACGAAAGTGCTAAAAGCACCTCGCGAAAATTCACTTTCACCGTCTGCTGGTTCCGACTCATTCGCTGGAGCTGTTCATCAGTCGTGCGCATCTGCTTGGAGGGATCCTGATTTGTTCCGCCGTACAGATCCGTCTCAACACTGACACGTTAGTGGGTTTTGTGGATTTTAACATTAGCATCAGCTAATTTAAAAGCTGGCAGGGTCACCTGGCTTCCTTCCTGAGGTGCGTTGTTGGTCCATCATGTCTAAGTCTTGGTTCCAAATGATGACATCAGCAAGATGGCGGCACCCACATCCATCTTTCGTACTTAATATGTCATGGAAGCATAGAATTGAAAGGTTTCTCCTGTTAGAAACTGGGCTGAGGCTGCCTTTCTGTGCCTGTTTGCTCAGATGAGATTTGAGAATCGACTGGAAGGTGATTGTAGGTTTGTGGGGAAACAGTGCACCCTCTTATTTAGTGGCTCAGTGGCTTTCAATCAGTGCAATGCAGGAGGATGCTGAGAGAAAGAGACAGTAAAGAGAGAGATGGAGGGAGAGAGTGAGTCAATGATTTCCCCAAGCGCCTGTTTCAGTAGTGTCTCCCGTCGCTCATCCGACCCATTCGTTATGCTGAGCCATGGGGAAATCTGATTGGGCTCATTACCTTCTTCTCAGAACTGACACAGGAAGTGTATGGGGGTGGTGGTGGTGGTGCTGTAGCTCATTGTGGATGGACCACATCACCAGCATTGTCACTATCAGGAGTGTGTGGCCATCTACCAAGGTGCTCCCTATCTAACCTGGCTCTCCTCTGCCTTTGTGCTCCCGGAACAAATGAACGTTGTCTCCTCTCACCATGTCCGGGCGCACCTGTGGTCGAAGAGGGATGACACTATTGGCATTCATTGTCTCTCCCGCCCGACTGGGTGGTAAATGAGAAGGAATGGATGACAGATACCGTGAAGGGCAGCTAAGGTAATGTCCACATTGGTGGAAGTGATTTTTTTTCCACCCTCTGTTTTTTTACAGTGAGGATTTTAAATTTTAGGTTATAAATGAATGAATCCAGGTCAAAGCTTGACAACCTCATGGGAGAAATATGATAATATATGAGAATATGATGTTCCAACTCAAAGAGAGAGAGAGAGAAAGAAAGCACGAAACATGTTTTATTTTTGTATTTACACCAAATTTAAATACTTAATTACTTGTATTTACACCAAATGTGATGAGTCACAGCATCAGGTTTCGCAGGAAAACATGTGAGACAGGTTATGCCATGTGATTCATAAGGCAGCTGAGACACAGTTCCAGGGATTGCCTCCAATCTCTAGAGAAATGTTTCTTTCATTTCACTGATTTTTGACTGAACTCGCTATAAAAGATGACTGCGTGGGGTCTTGAGCGTTGCGATTTTGAGTCTTCCTTGGTTTATTTTTGACCATTTTGCAAAAAAAATAAAAGAGCTTCCACTGTCCATTTAAAGAGGGAACAAACCTAGGACATTTACTTCAAGTAAATGTACAAGAATACCAGAGTAAAGCCCGTTTCCTGTTTCCTGCCGGGCTGCATCAGAGATACTCAAGGATGTCTACAAAAAATAGGAAAAGGTCCTAGTCAAGCAAGAGGGCCTGAGATTCAGTCATTATGTCCTCCATATTGCAGCGTGAAGGGTTGCTTACCTGAATGTCCTGTGATGAACTGGCAGCTTTTCTTGAGGAAATCCACCTTCCCCGAAATGATGTCACTAAATCATTGTCATTTCATTAGACCTTACAGCCAAAAGTTCAGGTTTGCGGAGGCAGGAACACAGTTTAACACAGTCTGGCATATTAGCACAGCAGAGGGGGGAGATAAAATAGAACTAATGCCGGACAATCCTGCACCAGAAGCCATAAATCTGTATATTTCCTGTATATTGAGTGAATCAATGGCTGCTGTAAATGAGAATCAATTGGTTAGATGACCAAAGCTTTGACTTTTCTACAGCAGGACCATGTTCTTTCATCTTGTTCTCTCAAGCTTTGATACATATGAGAATATTGGTCAAATCTAGACTTATCTGAATGACCATGTGATAGATTTGTGCTGGTAAAACCAGCTGCGTTGTAACTCTAAGACCCCTGCTGCGTGTTTCACCGGACAAAGCTGAAAGTTCTGCTGCATCCTTCCGGGCAAATCAATCACTTTAAATAGCGTAAAACAGAATCTGCCTCCGACATTCTGCTCAGCGCACTCATAAATCAGGCTGAAGTGCTTTTGCCGGCACTTTAAAAACCTATCAAAAAAACGGCAAGAGGTGGCATTTCAAGGATGACCTCTAAACTGCAGCACATACCACCACGGAGTTGATTCAGCATCAGAGTTATTGAAAACTTCACCCAATAACTACTTCCCGAAACATTTGAAATGAACGGTGAATTGTTTCGGAGCGTTGCTTTTAAAATATACAGACATAAAGGTCTCTAAAGAGAAACCTGGACCACAGATCCTGGCGCTACAGAGGCCTTATCCATGCAGGTTGATACAACGGGAACAATGAATCATCTGCTCTCCACTGGCTGTTTCACTCAGACACAAGTTGTAGAGAACTCCCACCACACTGTTACCGAATGGTGTAACAGGCGTGTCAACCACGCCACCAACCCAACAACCCCCATAAAAACCTGTTTGATTGAGGGAATTTACGGCTGTTTGTGGTTATCAGCTTAATTACTGCTGTTAAATATCAAATCCACTCAAAACAGTTAAGGGAACACTTGATTCCTCCTCCTTTTCTAAAATTATTTTTAAATATACAGTTTATACAGTTTATGCTTTTTTAACAGTAGATTTCGGTTGCCGGGCAATTTTTATATTTGGCAGTAGCTTTTCAGTGGGTGAGAGAGCCTGCTGAGCAGAACATCATCAAATATGAAACCCAAATCAGGCTGCAGTTGATTTTGTAGTTTTTATTTTAAAGCTTGTGATCTTTTATTCCCTCCTTTGCTGCCTAGGAACAGGGTGTAGATTATCTACAAGTGCTTTTTCAATTTAGGAATTTTTATAACTCTACAAAACGGCCATGCTTTGGTTTTTAAATGGGGCCATGGGGCTTTTACAAACAATATAGCCTGATTTGAAAATGGTGCGGATAATGACCTTGTTGGTCGAGGGAGTCATTTAGGGCCAAATTGCTGCCTGTGTTGGGCTTTAGTCTGTAATTAGGTCAGAATGTAAATGCTTGTATTGTGATGTGGGCCCAGGAGGACCGGTTCAGCTCCAGTCTCGGTGTTTAGAGTATCCGTGTGTGTCAGAGTGACTCACTGAGCCCCTCTAGTGCTGCCGAGCTGTACGAAGAGAGAGTCGCAGCATCAACACAATTCACAGTCACACACTTTCACCATATCAGGGCTGTTGTGCTGTACTGTGACAGCCCCTTTATGCAGTCAGCCATCTGAATTTCCTCGCTGCTGCTGGCCGGAGCAATAGTAGCGGGTTGACCAAATGACACATCCTGTACCTCTTTTATTGTGTCCTCCCCGACACCTTCCCTCACTGTTCTCTTCATTGATCATTAGCTGTTGTTGGGGTGTAAATAAGGGGCCAGACTGGTCTGTCAATTCTGCTCAGAGATGCGTGAAGTGCAGCAGACCAAGCGATGGCCCTAATAGGGCTTCATACTGTAAACAACACGCACACCTGGACAGCGCAGCACCCTGGGGACACACGGGAGAAAGTTAACAGCGATCAAGAATGTTTGATAGCGGCGTGAGCTGGAGTCTGTCTGGGAAGACGAACATTGATGAAGACAATTAAGTTTGTGTTAAATTCAAAATGAGAATGAATGAGTTGGTGTGGTATTAAAGTGTCTCTGCCCCACGACTGTACGCTCCTTGATTTAAATTTCTGTCGGCATAACTGAAAATAACATAAAGCTGCTGAAATATTAAGGAAAGCGAGTGTCGCTTTGATCATTTTTAGCATTCTTTTGAACATTAGTTCCTGATGTAACCATCGAATCAAGAAACAATTATGGTTACACTTTATCCGCTTAAATGGTTTGAGTAGCATATTTAGCTTAGCCGGCATGCCTGGAAAAGAGACATATCAGTAAATGGATGCATGCTTTTATCTCTCCTCTGAATTTTATCTGGCGTCATAAATGGGAAGTGTGTGTCCGTCTTCAGTTTCACGGAAACAGGGAGGTGTACATGATCCCGCTACTCGCTTATTATGCCTTGTCTCTGGCAATGTGTTAGGCCAGCACTGATTCCAGATCAATAAAACCATGAAAACATCGCTGCCGCTGCCCCTGTTGTTGACTCTGCGTGTCTCTCGTCTCTCCCACAGAGAAAGTCGGGATGCTGTCGGCATTGATCGCTCCTTTCAAGTACATAAGCCCTGGGACCAGCAGCACAGAGGACGAGGACAGTTTAAGTAAGCTCCACGCTCCCTCCTGTCAGCACCAACAGCATCGGCCAAGGACCTGCTGTAAAAGCCATCATTCCACCACCCTTAACTGCTAATACACAATCAGCCGTTCCTTTAAAACTGAAATATCAGACCTCCAGCCAGTTTTAGACCATCGTTGGACGCCATCCCACTCATTGAAGCAGCGTAACCTGTCATCATTTATCCTAAAAAGGGTTGAAGAGCCCACACAACTAGATGCTGTTAAATGCAGTGAGGTACAAACATCTAGTCCTGATACAGAGGCTCTGCCACTCTCATCCCCTCCCTCCATTGTTAAAAAGACCGATACTTTCCATCGGACAATGTTAAAACCCTTAAACGTGAAAGATATAAGTGTCTCAGCTCAGGGAAATGATATCGATGTGTTCATTAGTTCACTGTAGCTACATATTCTGGGATGGATGTACTGCAAAAACAGTTTATTTTCTTATTTATTGCAGGTACCAGCAGTGCTGAGGTGAAGGAAAACCGCAATGTTGGTAATCTGGAGGATCTCACCATAGGTTCTGCGGAGTGCCCGTCCCTTTTCCGCTCTGACTCTGCCAGAGGTGGGAGTTCTGGACTGAAGAGGAAACGTCCACTGGAGGAAGACAACAATAGCCACTTGTGTCAACTCCGTCTAATCTATAAGAAACTATCCTGGTCTGATTCTCCGAAGAATGCCTTGGTGCAACTCAACGAGCTGCGACCGGGCCTGCAGTACCGCATGGTATCTCAGACAGGTCCGGTCCACGCCCCCATCTTCTCCATAGCTGTGGAGGTGAACGGACTGACCTTTGAGGGAACGGGACCCACAAAGAAGAAAGCCAAGATGAGGGCTGCGGAACTGGCGCTGAAGTCCTTCATTCAGTTTCCGAATGCACCTCAGGCCCACTTGGCCATGGGGAACATCTCAAACCCTGCAGCTGACTTCACCTCAGACCAGGCAGACTTTCCTGACACGCTCTTTAAGGAGTTTGAGTCATCGCAGTGCTCCGACAGTCTCTCGATCTGCAGCTCAGGGAAAGAGAGCAAGCTCCTGTCGAGCGAGCTCCTGAGACACGGACGACTGCTTCGCCACACCTTGGACCTGATGGTGCAGGCTCAGCAAAGGCTCGGCGGGATGGTCCAAGAACCGGAGTCTCCGAAGAGCCCTGTGGCGCTGCTGAACGAGCTCAGGCCAGGACTCAGATACGCCTGCCTTTCGGAACGCGCCGAAGGCCGAAAGCTACGTAGTTTCGTGATGGCAGTGCGCGTGGACGGGCGGATATTTGAGGGCTGTGGTCGCAGCAAGAAACTGGCAAAAAACCAGGCCGCCCAGTGTGCCCTACGTGCCCTTTTTAACATCAGGATAGCCCCGGAGGTGAGGACAGGCCTGAAAGCCAGCAGGAAGGGCTGTCCTCATTTACCTCAGGTGAGTTCAGACACATCCCCAGTTGGTGACTTCTGCTAAGCTCCTTTGGCAGCTCTTTCACCTCCTACAGGGCTCAGTAATGATCAAAACAGCAGGCTTGCAGCGAAAAAGGCAAACGCCTTCCAACGAGTAATTAAGGTGGCAAAGAGCTAGGAGGGTGCAGGTAGGGAAGCCAGATTTGTGCACAGGAATTGACATTCATCTTCTGTACCAAATGGGTGGATACGGAAGACTGTGTGTGTATAATGGTGGTGTAAACCTGAGCGCACTGTGCAAAATTTGACTCTTGCTATTTTAAGAGAAAAACATGTAAATGAAGCTAATTATTGTTCCTAACGGGGGAAAAATCAGCTAATGAAAATGTTTTATCGTGACTCGTGTGTTTGTCGAGCGATAATTGGGAGGGTTCTGGTAATTTTGCAGCATCTCCCGTTTCCTCGCGTGTGGCATCAGCATCTACAAACAATTCAATCTGCTGCCCAGAGGAGATGGAAAAACTAAGAGCAATTCAACAAACAAATCACGCAGCTCCAATCCCAATTTTCCCAAACATGTAAATGGCAATCAGAGGAAGGAAACTAGTTTCAGCCGTGAGAATGGGAGAAAATTGGTAAGCCTAAAGACACAGGGGCAGGACATATTGGAAACACTAAAACCAGGTGACATTTTCTTTTCCAATCATCTGAACAGACTGTTTTTAGTAAAAAGACCTTCTGAGTTGAGTTAAGTTCCCAGTTTTAAATGAAAATCATTCCTCTCCTCTAATCCAGGACACAAACGCGCCACACCCCGTAGCCTGGAAACAAAAACCCGCGCCGCACATGTGCAGTCGTCTGTTGCCAAGCCTTGCTTCAACTGAAACGCTCGTCACCATATTGTCTTTGCGCGCGTCCCTGGGGATATGAGTTGTATTAGCATTCTTCTCAGCCCCGGAGACATAAACTGGCAAGACCGACCTTCCTCAGAGTACAACATCAACCTAACAAACCTGTTTGCCTGAGAGTAACTTTCTTTTTCTGCCTGCTGCCACGGTGTCTAAAAGGATTTTAAGGGGATTTGCTGCACCCGTTTAGTTCCAGATAGCTCTCGCTCATGGAATTTCTTGAAAGTCAACGTGCTGTCTGCAAGGCATTTTCATTGGGAAGTGACACTGTACATATATAATATGTAATCAAGGCTGTGTGTATGAACAAGCGTGCCACTTATCTGCAATATTACATAATGTCGAGCCTCAATCCTCCAGCTCAGACGTTCCCCTCCACCGTGTTCACGTGTTGCTCGCCGTTGTTGCCGAGCGCTGATTGCACGGGCAGAGCTTTACTACGCTGCAGATGCGCTGGGTAATGTGGGGGTGGTTACCAGCTGTAGCCCGGGGATAATGTAAACATTCTGGTGAGTGTGCCAAGAAATATAAACCACTTGGGTCAGTTATCTTCTCCCACAGTTCCCCATGGCTACATGTTTCAGAAGATCCTGTTGAATTTGTTCTCCTTATTTCTTCGCCATGGGCCAGCCGAGAACATCGGCACCCCTCCCGTGTCACTGCATATCACACAACAAGGTGTTTAATAATTTCCCTTTTTTCCCTCAAGTATAAATTAACCAGACCAGATGCAGAATGATAGCCAGAGCTGGTGGGTGTGATTTAAAAACCATTTTCTGGTGAAGTAAGGATAATATTCAACAGTCCTGTGGGGAATGCATCATGGAGACTTGCCTGCTTCATCATTGGGTTCGAAAACCAACACACTTCACATTTTAAGGACGTTATAAACGTACAATTTTGGCTAAAGCTAATTTGCTTCACAACAGTCGTGATAGGTGAATAATTCTGGACTCACTCTCAAAACATCTATGTTATCCAAAATTCAATATCATCAATATACTGGGTGTGGTTTTACACTGCCCCATAGATTGTCCTGAGTCCTGATTGGCTATATTTCCACAGCATTTATTAATTCATGTAATTAGCCTGTTAGTCTCATCACATGTTTTTTGTTTGTTTGTTTGTTTTGGTTTTTTTAAATTCTTTTTTCTTAATTCTTGCTGAAACGCAAGCGCGGGAGCAAAAGCCGCACAGTCTAATCAGGCTGATAGCAGAAGGAACGCTTTCACCTAAGCTTTTTATCTCATCTATGTCTCAAATCTCAGCCGTAATATCCCACGGCGTAAATATTGTTTCGGCAGATTTCTCCTCCCTAATTACACCAGAGAATTTTAGAGATTGTAAAAATAATCCATTACACGATTCTATGATTAAGAAATAAATCAAAGGATGCTCTGCTCACTGCATGAGAACACCCCAGCACTCTACGCTTTAAGGTTATTTAAAGGCCAGATATTAGGACCTGTCCTCTGCCATTTACCCCCCCGTCCCCTCCCTCCTGCCTGAGAGACAGAGATAAACCTCCACGCGGACCAGTAGCCTTGATTTATCGGAAGCCATTTGGTACCTGAATGCCTATGAAATTGTAATGAACTTGATTATGCTTTTTAATGAAGTGTTAGAGGTTCCTCAGAAATAATTACAGCCAAGCTCCAGCTCACAGCTGGGAGCTGCCTCAGGGGGAAGAAGAGGAGGGTTAACGACAGAGCTGAGGGCTGCCACAAACAATGAAGGGTTTGTAAGCTGTCGTCAGGGCGAAGCCAGCTTCAGAGAGGGGCCCCCTGCTTCGCTGGAAGAGATCACAGGGGTGTGTTAGTGGGTATAGAAGTCGGTGATTTGGGGCTCCTCAATTCTGACGTGTTTTTCAAGTTTCACGTCGACACGGTACGTTAGATTCAGCAGCCTCGGCGGTTTCCGTGCTTATTAGATGGGCGAGGAGGGTTGGTACCTAAACCTTAATGCTTTATCCTGACAGAAAACTATTGATGCTTTTGAATTTTCAGTGCAGAGATATGCCTGCATTTCCTTTATCGATCAAATTCATATCCTTTATTGCCTTATAATGGTCATCTCCATTTGCTGACAATAGAGTGATTGATTGCGCCTACATCAACCTGGGTACTTTATATACAGCCGTTATCGTTGGTACGAAGGATTGAAATGGTGTGTTTTATTTAGTCCTGATCAAACCGCTGCGGAGAACCACAAGGGCGCTAAATGAAGAGAGTCCATTGACGCCGAAGCATTTTACCCGCCGTCAGAATGGTTCTGTCAGGTGATAATCAGGGCCGATCCCTCGAGTACAGTCTGTTACCGACCCCGCCACCACGTGCTCAAGTTGTAACACTATCTGCCGGGTCCCTGAAGCTGTTAATCAACTCCTCTCTAAAGTGTTGTTCACACCTTCCTCCTCTCTCTCCCCCCCCCTCTCTCGCTCTGATTTGGTGGACAGGGTGCTTGGCCGGGCGATCACTGTTGCTAATTTGTTGTGGCAATATTAATTAATGATCAGCCTGTCACAGCTGCTTATACTGAGACAGATTAGAAGTGGAAGAGATTAGACAAAGAAAACAATCTGCGAGCGGCTCGGTGGCTGACAGGGGTCACCTTCACGTGTCTGAAATCATATTCAATTTACTGTGGCGGAGGCAGGCAAATTACTCCACCTGACCATCCTCCTCTATGCGAGACGCTCCAAATTTAACTAAATCATATTATTTCCAACCTGAATCAACTGAAGGACAACACCCGGTCCAGTTTAACATGGGCTGATGATTAAAATGAAGCTATTCTCTGAAGTAAACGCCGGTGCAGGAAAAGGCTTTCTGTTCCCCCCACTGATTTTTATTCCACTCAGCCGCCGAGCGCATTTCCCTATTTAAATGGAATCTAATCCAAAGTGGCAGCACAGCATCCTGACCACTGACCCCCACGCCGTCCTTCCACGTGAACCTGCTGACTCTGCCTTCCGACTGCTTCACACCAACTTCAGGCTCGGTTGACTTGGAAATGCGGTCGCTGCATTGTGAGGGCGAGGGAGATTAAGTGGCCAATCAAGGCATGAGCAGCGAGGTAATGACTCCACTTGGCGAAATGAGTGTCATGATTATTACAGAACAGTATTTTCACTGTGCAGCCTGTAATAGGACATTTGCTCAGAAGTGAGGCTGCATCAGAGCAACATTGAAGTTGACGCACTTCAATGTTAATGGTAAGTGTAAAAGTCGTGCATTTGGAGTGCAGATTGTGGAGAAGCTCACAGGACTTTAGTGAGGTCCTTCAGTCTGGCAGGAAATACAGGTTAATAGATCCGAAAAGGGAAAAAAAATCCCTGAAGAAATATTAAAGCAAAACATCAAATTGTTCTTTGCTGTTGTAGAACTGACAAAGTAGAACTTAGCTTAGCTTAACAGTAGGGTGTGTTAGCTATGCTTTGGCTTCACTATTGGGATGACTAGTATCATGTCTTATGTTTAATGATGGTGTCAGTGCAGTCAGGAACGATGGAGGTAAACCTGGGCTCTGGTGCCATCCGCTCCAGTATGCTAGTCCAGGCTCTGGCTGTGCTCTTCCTTGGGTATGTATGTGCAAACAGCACCGTGCCGTTTAAATATTTCATTGCATCTGGAATCCTGGAACTGCTTTCTCCCTGTCTGAGAAACTAATGTTGCTCCCGGTGCTTCTGCACCATCATGTGGAGCAAATGCAGTTTCCTGAAATCCTGTCACCTCCTACTTATTTCCACACTCCCCTTTCTTCTCCACTGCATCCTACAGCTGTGTAACAAGATGGGGGTGTCAGTGTTGACCTAACCCTGCGCTGTACCACTGACCCTGTGGCAGACATTATCTGCACGCCTTTATTAACTTCACTGCTGATGATCATGATGATCATGATGATAAATTAGGTTTTAAAAATGTTTGCAGTGTGGCTGATCCATTGGGGGAATATTCTGAATGTATACCTCTATTATTCTGTTATAATTTATCCATATTATTCTTGGAAACCCTGGAAATGTCTCATACCGGTATAATTAGTTCAACTTGGAATAAATGTAACGGCAGACTGTCCAGACTGGGTAATTTGGACTGATGAAATGAAAAGAAAAGCATCTGTTAGCTCTGTTCTGCGCTCTGGGACAGGTCCCTCGAGGGATACAAAACGGTAGAAACTGGAATCAGGTGTATGTATGAGGGAATGGTTGGAGGAGGAGGAGGAGGAAGAGGGGGCTGGCAGAGGGAGGGAGGATGTGTGGTTTGAGCGAGGCAGGAGAGGATGGATGGAGTGCAGTGGGGGGAAAGAGAGGAAAACCTCAGCGGAACAAAAGACCTTCAGGATTAATTAGGCGTCAGATTGGTTGCAGGGTACAGTGGAGGGAGAAGAGGGAGAGATATATAATGTAGAGGGGAGGAGAGAGAGTTTAGCATTCTGGGAAGACCTCATGTCCCCAGCCCTCATATTTCAGCCTGCCTGCACATGAGTATACAACAGGCAGCTATTTAAGGCGGCGCTGTGCCGGCAACCAGCGTCCACGAGGTTATGGATGAATTCCCCCTCTCACTCTTCACGTATTTTTATGTTATCCCTCAGGCCTTAAGAGGAAACTCTGAGGTCACATACGTGTGCTATAATGTTTACATGATAGTTTTCACACTTTGTGTCAGGGTCCTCCACATATAACTCATACAGGCGATAAGGTGTGTGTTTGTCTGTGTGTACATCTGTGTGTACAAATTTATGGCTCCAAGTGGGGACCATGAGTTTTTAAACCTGAAACATGAGGAAGCTTATGATAGAGGGCGTTTAAATGCTAGTATTTAGTGGAAATTATGTTTATATGGTTCGCTAGTTGTGATTCTCAGTCGGAGAAAGAGATAAATGAAACATATTGGAGTCCTGTCAAGGGTAGAAATACCAGAATGTGTGTGGAGTGAATATAGCAGCTTCTCCTTTGTGATATCATTCTTGTTCTGTTACAGCAGAATGAATATTCGGTATAAAAGCAGCACAACTCTTTCTCTGCTTTATCTGCTCATCTATATGTTTTTTTTTTAACCAATTGCTTGCAGATAAGCAGAATTGCTGATCCGGGTCACTGCCGTCACCTCTAAATTTAAGAGGCGGACATGACGCTGCCTGTTAATGCCGTCCTGGCTGTCATTGTCACACAGGGAGGCTTCCTGGGTGACCTTTGATGGCACTATTTCGCCTGTAATACAGGAAGTGCTGATCTCTGCATACAGATGACGGTCGGGGTTGCCGGGAGTCATAATCCCTTCCTTCGACGCCGTCTTATCAGATCAAATAAGAGCAGATTTGGAGGCTAAGGCAAATCATGCCTTTACAACATTTGTATCACTCACACCACTATCACAGGACAAGTTTCAAGATATTCCCACAGCTTGAACTTTAGAACAAAGTCTTCCAGGGAGATGAGCTGATTAACCCTGCAGCTGACAGATGATTTCAAGAAACAGAGCTGTGTGTAGTCAGAAGGTGAGATGAGAAGTTTTTGCTCTTTGAGGACGTTTTTGCTCAGTCTCAGCCTGCTGACGTCACTTTTCTATCACCTTTGTTGAAAACTGATGAATAACTAATGACGGAGACGAGTCCTCGTATATGTGTGTATGGAACTCGCTGCTGCTCCTAATATCTTCACTCTGTCGCTGCGGCGACTGCCTGCACTTCACCAGGTACATGATAAATCCATTCCCGCTGCCCATTTTCCCAGCCCTGCATCCCTGTTTTGATTTTCACATCAGAACTTGCCTGTGCGAGAGAGAAGTTATGAAGCCAGTGCAATTTATATTTAAATTTAAACCAGCCTAAAGTGTTAAGACCACAATGGAGGGCCAAACAATACCAAAGCATTTAAAAATGGAAGTTTAATGGATTAAGACATTAATAATTCAACACAAACCACTCATAAAAGCTTTGCCTTCCGTTTCCTTCAAACTGTGGTGAATGATTTCTGATTGTGTTCTGGAGGCTCAGGCAGAAGTCCAGATAGGAAAGAGCCATGAGAGCGGTTGGCTCTAGATTCTGGTTCAGCTGTCACCACTGACAGAAATGACAGTATTCTAACCTCTAGATGACCAGGCTGAGGTCCAAAGGCAGCTGAGCCTGGAGCTTCAACGGGACGCACTGTGCTGTAAATCGGATTATAAGATTTTTCCCAGTTTCCCACTGCCTTTTCCAATAATTACATTTAATCGATCTGTGGTCGTATCACAGATCATCTGTCTCCAGTTTCCCTGAATCCTCCACAGTGATTCAGCAGCAGCTTCTTCACCATGCAGTCAGACATTCCTGCTCTGTTTCCCGCGGCCATACGCAGACGGTGGAGGTGTCCGTTCATGGACACACACACCGCCGCTGTTTAGCTTTCGTTGACCGAGCTCCACCTGCGTTCACATTCTGAAGTGATTCTCAATCTAAAACCAACGAAAGCCATTTTTTGAGCCTTTTTTTCACCGACGCAACACAAATGAGTTAGAGTTGCTCAGGCTTTTATGCTGCGCTTAATTCTTGCGTGTGCAGAGGTTGGAGATGAAGGGATCGCGCTGTATTTAAGACTTCTGCCGGGCTCGTTTGTTGGAAGCCACATTCTCCAGTGAAGATTCAGCTGCACGTTTGGCGATGGGTAGATGTAAAGATCTGCAGGAGAAACCTTCAGCGTTCCGTCACACTGGCAACTGAAGAGCTCGCTTTAGTCCGTGTCTAACATAATTTCTCTTTATCCTATTTCTATCCTATCCTATTTCTATTTAATCCTTTTCACCTTGTACATGCTTCCCTTAGGGAACATTATTCGGCAGCATGGGATACACTTTCATTGTTATGCTGATGACACCCAGCTTTATTTATCCATGAAACCAGAAGAGACAGAGAAGTTAGTGAAGCTTCAGATCTGTCTTAAAGACATAAAGTCCTGGATGTCTTCAAATGTCCTCCTCCTTAACCCAGGAAAAACTGAGGTCATGGTGTTTGGTCCTGAACCTCTCAGGGATAGATTAGATCACATGATCGCTCTAGATGGTATCTCATTAGCATCTAGTCTCTCTGTGAGGAATCTAGGAGTAACTTTTGATCAAAATCTCTCCTTCAACTCACACATTAAAACAGTTTCTAGAAGTGTCTTTTTTCACCTGAGGAACATCACAAAGATCAGGAAGCTACTGACGTGGCATGATGCTGAAAAGTTAATTCATGCTTTTGTTACTTCCAGGCTGGACTACTGTAATTCTTTATTATCAGGGTGTCCAAACAACTCTTTAAGAAGCCTCCAGCTGACCCAAAATGCTGCAGCCAGAGTTCTGACAGGTATTGACAAAAGAGATCACATAACTCCTGTAATGGCGTCGCTTCATTGGCTGCCCGTTAAATTTCAAATAATTTTTAAAACCCTTCATTTGACCTACAAGGTCCTCAGAGGCCTAGCTCCATCCTACCTGGAGGAGCTAGTGATACCTTATCAGCCCAATAGACCGCTCCGCTCTCAGAATGCTGGTCTACTTGTGGTTCCCAGAGTTTCTAGGAGTAGAATGGGGGGCCGAGCACTTAGCTACCAGGCCCCCCTGCTATGGAACCAGCTCCCTGTCCAGGTACGGGAGGCTGACTCCATCTCTGCTTTTAAGGTCAGACTTAAAACCTTCCTCTTTGAAAAAGCTTATTGTTACTAATTCTGCAGTTCCAGTTGCTATTATAGACAGACAAATTATCATACTTAGGGGGTCGTCTAATCGTTAGGTTAACATCTTAGCTATGCTGTTATAGGCCAAGGCTGCCGGGGTCCGGAAACATGATCACCTGACAGGCCTCTGTCACCCCACTGGGTCATGGTTTCCTCTCCTCTCCTCCCCTTCTCCTCTCTCTCTACCCAGCCCCCCCATCAGCAGGAGGGTCCCCCTACATGAGCGTGGTCCTGCTCAAGGTTTCTTCCTGTTAAAGGGGAGTTTTTCCTTGCGACTGTTGCTTGTCTGGGGTCAGGCCCTGGGATTCTGGAAAGTGCCTTGAAACAATTTTGATTGTATAAGACGCTATATAAATAAAGATTGATTTGATTAATTTGATTTATCCTTGAGGGATTTCAAAGGTTGCCTTCAGGCCCAGAATGCTGATGATTATACAGACCCAGTTAGGGGGTTCTTTTCAGGAGGATTTTAGAGAAACTGGAGAGGAAGAGGAATAATTAACGCAACGGCCACTGATGGATTTACCTCCCCAGGATTAAAAGGTGAGGACAGTCGTCGCTGTTGTGTTGTCCTGGAGTTTTAAAAAGAGCACGACTGCAATGAGATCATGTTTCACATTTGCAAAAGTCAGTGTTTTTGTGGCATTCTGCCACAGTTTAAAAAACAACAACAATATAATTGGGTTTTTCATCAACACAAACAGGGTCTCACCCCAAAGAGACAGAGTAAAAAGTTACTGACATTCTTCATTATTTCCTGAATTCCCCCTCCCGGACACTCAGAGGCACCAAACCAACACGACATTGACATTTCCCGGTGATTCCATGTTGACTGTCGGGAATTATAAAACAGCACCGAGAGCGTCGAATCAAATGTCAGCTGTGGCTCTGCGGTGGGACCGTATCAATATCAGATGATGTATGTGCCGCTGTAGGGCCCGTCGGCCACAGCAGCACCCACTGAGGTGACACGAGCTCCGGTCAACACTTAGTCACCAGCAAAGGACCTCCAGCTGGATTAATGAGTCCTTCAGAAGTAAATGGACTCTTCATACTGGAAAAACAAGTCTTTCTACGCCATCGACTGTGGAGCTCAGTTAAATAACTTGTTTATTCGGCTCGCGTGTCTATGTTCCGTTTCCTCTACTTTAAATTACATTTTGGAAGTAAAGTTTGTAATCAGGCTTGAGCTCACCAAATCAGTCCCGGTCCGACACGGCCACCCACGCTTCAGAGAGCCGTCACGGCGTTTCAGAGCCGTTTGAACGGCTCGGTGCTTTCAAGACTGGAAAACCAACAACAGATCCAGGCGTCATTCCGGCAAAGAGTGTCTGGATGCAGCGGTTTTCTGACCCAGCTCAAATATTCCAGTTTCTAAACAGCAGGTCTCCGCTTTGAGATTCAAATGGCGTCACAGCGTTCATCATGTGCTGTGACTGCAGTTTGTTTCAGACACAAGTACAAGAAAAATTACGAGTCAACGCCCATAAAGCACGAAAACAGATATCAATTTTAGCCATTAATTTATTATTATTTTGGCTACAATGAGAAAAAGTTTGTTAAACGATTCCTGTGTGATTCTCAAAATACAAAATGAACCAAAATAAAAGCCATCGCTTTCGCCGACAGAGGCGCCGCCGTATTACAGCTGCAGCACGTCTGTGTGGGTTTGGAGATGAATCACGCAATACAATCAACCCAAGTCAATTGCACAGTTTTCATAACTGTTGATGTTTTAGGGAGGATTAGTTGCAGTTGATAAGCCTTTATTGGATAGCGTGGCCCTTTGGAAGTTTGATAAATCAGCAGCTCAATGGTGACGAGCTGGATTATTACTGATGTGCACCTTCCTGACGCTCCGCTGCAGGCTGAGGTGTCTGCACATCTGAAGTGGACACCACTCAGACGCTGGCCTCTTCTCTTCTCTCTCTGCTGAATCGTGTACAGATTAATGGGAATTGTGTGAACAGCCCTCAGGGGCCTGTTGAGTGGCCTCCTCCTTCCTCCCTTAGTTAACTACACACTGCGGATTGTAGACTCTTGTTAAATCCTCGTTGCTGACCCGCTCTCATTTCCTCCTCTATCTCCGTCCCGTAAGAGTCTGTCTCTCCCCTCCTTTCTCGGGGGTAGGTTATGTTATCTCTTCACAGGAGTCCCTCTGCTGGCCTTTGGTGCATAATGTATAAAGCTGCTGGCGTATGTTTTACACTCTGTCTGACATTATTAAGTGATTTCAGGCATATCGCTGCTTTTATCTCCTCTGTGGAGGTTAATCAGATGGGATTTCAACCAAAATGACTTCCAAGTGCTTTCCCTGAGTCTTTTTTCTTTCTCCACTTCTGCTTGTAGGTGCACATTTTAAAGATTCAGGGCGAGTCTACCCAGTGACTTTCAACATTCTCATGAAGTAGAAATGAATAAAACAACAACGTTGGGCTACAGGATCAGCAGGGTTGATTGCTACCATATAGAGTTACTACTAGTCGGTTTTTTTAGGCGACTGTCACACTCGGCCTATGCGGAATCCACAAGAAGTTCTAATGCTGCAACTCTGACAAGTCTGAAGCAGAAAAAGGAAGAATGGTGTTAAGTCTCACAGCATCATCGATATCTGTCACAGTTCCTTTAAAAAATTGTTTCCCCCTCTATTAAAACCTTACGCACCAGCTTCAATGAACTACTTGTCACTTTTCCAGGGTGGAAAACTCAGATTGTCCCCAGAAAAGTCAGCACAGAGGTGCAGAGGGCTGATAAAGGTGACTTGGCAAGCACGGCTTCCTGTTTAGGGTGTACACAAACATGGAGCAACACATGGGCTCAGCCCCGATACAGTCTGTGTTGTCTCAACTGGCTTTGCTTGTTTGATCAGACGGAGAGAATTTAGATTGATAACGAGTTTCCGAGTCAGTCGTGCTTAACATCGGCATTCTGTGGTTACAGTTCAGTGGCGACGGTTCATGTTGGCTTCTCCGTTTGCTTCATTTCCCAAATTAATATTTGGATTTGGGCTTAAGAGCATGCGTGCCTTTGAGCAGATGTGACCAATCAGAGAGCAGAGGACGTTAAGTTAACCATGACCAAAGTTTACAAAAGCATCTGTCCTAGCATGTTTTGGGGCGAAAATGGGTTATTTTGTTCATTGCTGAAGCACAAGGTGACGAAACATTTCAACATGTTTGAGTCCAAAAGCACAAACACACTCTGCAAAATATGATTTATCAACCTTTTTTAAAACTGTTTTGCCTTTACTGCACAAATTTGTTCTTCAGATGCTTGTTCCCCGAATGCATCATTGGAGATAAAGTAATTAATATTTCCTAATTAATGATGATGTCGTTTGTCCCATCTGGAACCCATTTGTTAATTGCAACGATTATTTCTAGAACCCAGTCTTAACAACAATCTCCATTATGACCCATTATATTGCTCTGGTTGGTACGTTCTGCCATGTTCATATGCTTTTAATATATGTTCCAATATATGAAGAAAAGACCTGCCAGTTTAACACCGTGACAGAGGTGCTTACCAAAGGTGCTAATTTGGAGTCTAGACACGCTCATGGAGCAATTTCACCACTGAATACAAGCCAACAGTGTTCCCAAGTAGGTAGTTTAAGAGGATAAATTGAGAGGGATGTGGGCTAAATGAACTTGTGCTGCAGAGTTTAGCCCAGATCTTGTTTAAATGGGTACTCTAAGTCTCTGTGCTGGTTGTGCTGGTGTGGATTTGGTCTGACCAGACACCTTCTCTGGTGGCATCATCACTGGTGGCATTCTGTCCAGTGTTCCAGTTCTTTATTTGGGACGTAAGCAATCAATCATGGTGGATTTTGCCTCACAGTTTAGATGGTTCTGGGATTTATTGGGAGAGAAATAATGGTCCTTCTGACTCCTGTGTTTAGCAATAGGAAGAAGTGTCCTTGTTCGGGAGAGGCTATCATTCCTGTGGCAGCTCATCCGTGACTGATCTTTACCACATGTGCTGAGCTCTTGGATTCCACATTTTCAGGATTAATGAGAAATCCCTGCTTGAGCTCTCTTTGCTGTTGGTAACCTGCAGCGCGGATTCCGTCTCCCCTCCTCCTCCTCCTCACCCCCCTCTGAGGAAAGAAGGCCAGCCGAGTTGTGGCGGAGGCAGATCAATCGCATCTCTGCCACTCGCTCACTCCGTCTCTCGCCTTGCCTTTGTTCCCGCCTGCCAACGTCGTGCTGAGAAAACCCCTTTTTTTTGGCGAAGACAATGACCACGTGGTGCCGGCCCGGCTCTGTGATACGACCCGGACGAGGACCTGCTGTTAAGGCACAAAGTTTGACATAGTCTGAGGAAGAGGGGTTTACGGGATGCACGGCTGCTGCCGTCGCACAAGAAGAAAGTTGGATGTTGGGAGCTGTTCCCTAATTTTTACACAGTTTAACTGCTGTTGTCGGAGCGAAGGTCCGGTTTGGGAATCGGGTCCTCTGAAAGAAGATCCGGCTGTCAGTTCATCAAAGTTCTGTCTTTGCTCCTTGAGTGATGGAATAGGGAAAAGAGAGAGGAGAAGCAGGAGTGAGAATGATGCTCCGATACCAACAAACATGACAGAGCGCTGTTTTGCTGCAAGGAGCCTGGCTTTTTGAGATTTTAAAAAGCCCCCAGAGAAACTGATTCCACCAACTGAATAGATATTCACATTCAAAAGCCCCACGCTTTGTGAGCGATGGGGAGGGGGCAAGGTGGGGCTGGGGGGGGGGGGGGATGTAGGCACAGGGCAGACACTATTAAAACTCTGAAGAATGGATTGTTAAATACCTCTATAAAGAAATATAAGACGTGGCCCCATTTTTAATACTGCCTGGGCTGCTCTGCAGGCGGGTGATAAGGTGTTGAGGGTGGTGGGTTAAAGCGCACGTGTGTGTGTGTGTGTGTGTGTGTGTGTGTGTGTGTGTGTGTGTGTGTGTGTGTGTGTGTATTTGGGTGGGTGGGGTAAAATCAAGCCTAAATCCGACTGTCTCTAGATACTGAGGTACTCGTGGACAGACACAAATCAACATGGCTGCCTGGTACAATCCCCAAACAAGGCGCATCAACAAAGACCTGCAGCAAGTCCGACCAGTCAGCAGCTTAAACAATAAATGCTACAGCCAGCATTATTATTCTTGCCCCCCCCTCCTTCCTAACACACATATCATCCTCCGCAGAAGCACATACACACTTCTGGGTCAGGCGGCAGCAGAGAAAATTCTTCCCCTTGACATTTTGTCTTTCTGGCACATTATTGACTTCAGAAGGGAGGCAGCAGGAGGATCGTTGGTGACATTCCACATTACCTTGGAGATATGTGCCGAACTGTCTGCACAAACAGCAGTGGAGCAGGGGGGTCAGGTGGAGCGTGGCAGGGAAGATGGAGGAGGGAAGGAGCACATAAATGCACTGACGCCTTTCCTTCATCTAAAACATTGGGGGCTTTTACTGTAATCTGCTGTTTATTTACCCAACATTGATTGACTTCAACATTGATTCACTCCAGCCATTAAAAGGATTAAATTTCAGTGATGGTGATTTACGCACCCTTCCCTTTCCCTCAGCTCTGCAGACCTTTTCAATCTGGTCTGACTTCAGCAGCAAAATTTCCGTTAATCTCAGATAGTGTTAAAGCCGTTCCAGCTGCATCAGACAGCTGTGACGCTAAAAAAGCAAATCCCGTATTATTCAGGTGTCCCTCTGATAAAGAGCCAGATGCTTCCGGCACTGAACCCGATGACACGGCTCCAAAAGGACGACTTTTCTGACTCTCCCTTCATCTGAGTTCTATACCTTTGCCTGTGAACACGCCGGAGTAATAAGTGACTTCTGATTACACAGAGTTTCCAACTCATACATTTTCTTATTTACTTTTTTCTGTCAGTTGTATTGAATTGTGTTTTCTCTTTCTCTCCACGCCACCAGTTTTATTAAGGCTTTATTTCAGGAATATACTTTGTTTTAATAAAGGCATATCACTGGAGGCTCGTGCGGCTTTAGTGAAAATAAGATGATACATCTTAAAACACAAACATTTCTCCAGAAACTTTAACTTTTATTTGAGTATTTTATTGTTAGCAACAAATCTGACACAATTATCACAACTCACGCGGAGCACTCTGTGGTTCCACAGATCACTGATGATCCATAAAAAAGCAAAAGCGATGCCGAAACCGCAATCACCTCCGGGCATCATAAAAAGCTCTATATGAAAGGTGGATTCCTTAAGTATGAATTCTGAATTAAATCTCAACCACCACTGGCTCGGTTACCAAATAAGGCCTGAACCTTGAATGCAGGAAAGACAAGTGTGGTCATGCACATTGACACCTCGCCACACGCTGAACAAGCTCCTCCAGGAGGATCCAGCCAGCCGCGCGCCCGCTTCTCGCCGTGCAGCAGGTCGCGTTCTTGGCCCCGTTTTTCTGGTACGTTCAGGTCCGACCTAAAGGCGGTGACAGCCTTCCCACTGAGCACATGCTGTAAAATTCTCTTAAGCACAGAGAGTGATAGAACTCCCCCTAATTGCGCAGGAGCTCCACAACCACACCGAGTGTGATTTCAGATCGCGATTCTAATAAAAGACATTAGAAAGACATTGCACGAGAGTCCGAGTGTGACTTTTCCTTTGCGGCAGGACTTCGAGCCCTTCCTGTTGTGTGCTGGATGATGAATCCTTTGAGAAAAAGTTTGAGGCGGTTGGCTGCCGTTGTTGGATGAGTCAGCTGCTAACGGCTGCTAGCGTCATTAAATCCTCTGCTGTACAAAACCTGCATACAGATGGCCCCGTCGACGCCGTTACGACCCCTGGTTGCGCCTTCGAGATGGAGTGATTTGCTGCTACTCCGAAAACTCGTGCTGACTTCAAAGAGCCGTGTGTCTGAAATATGAGTTTGAAAACATCTGAGGAAGACAGGTTGGAGGATTTGGGCTCCGCTGAAAAGCTGCAAATCACTGCTTATTTTCCTTTTGTATCAGATGATTCGGATCATGGGGAAATGATGGGCTGTGACTCGCCACTGGCCTTGTAGTGCCGGCACATCGCTGCTCTCCATCACAGCAGCGTTTAAGAGGGGCAGGAGAGGGCGGGCTGGTTAAAACGGGGGAGAGAAGGGGGAATTAAAGGCAGTCAGCCTTAAAAAGACGGGAAAAGAAGAGCAGGAAACATGAGAGGATGAAGAATGGGAACAAAGAAAGAGGCGGAAGCAGAAAGCTGGGCTGTGTGCCAGAGCCTATTCCACCTCTGCTCTCCACACCTTCCTGAGCTGCCACCTTCTCTCACCTCTGTAAAATCATCAATGAAAAGGCCTTTCAGGAGAGATGGAGGACTTGACTCGCAGTTCAGACTGCCACCGACACCAGCTGACTCCGTCAAGCCAAAGAGGCCGCCGTTAGAATTAATTGGACGTCAGTCTCGCGTACAAAGAACAGGCTGTTTTATATTTTAACTCTCTTCCGCTCCCACAGAATCAGTAGGTTCTCGCACAATCGGGTTGATGAAAATCAGAGCGTAATAAGTATTACAAGGGGTATTTGTCACACCTTCCCAAATACCTGGCAGTCGCACAGAGAAACACAATTGTTACTTCACGGGCGTCTTTTTAAATAGTATATTGAAACAGTCCCCTAGAAGAAAACTGGATTGCACATGTTTCTATTGTTGGAGTGAAAAAACTTGGTTTATTTTGTTGGTAGGTGTTAGTACAGGCTTTTATAGAGGAAAAAACAAGTTAGAAACTAAAAACATATTGACTTGACGGGCTCAGAAACTGAGGGCTTGCCAAATTGCATAGTTACCTGGATAAAAGAGGAATATTTTGTCCTCGGTGATCCAGACTTCAGCAATCTTCATGGCAACACCGGCAGACAGCTGTCTTGTAAGTTGAATGTTCTCTACTTTCCCATTAAACATCTTTTCACCTCGCATTTTGCACTTAAGTCAAGACCCACCTAAAATTGTCAAAATATCTCCCATCAGCACTTTCCTGTGAAAAACCATGTAATGACGGCCTCATTCTGTGACAAAAAGAACACCCGAGGAGCCTCTCCTAATACTGTAGTGATTACTTTAGGAGCTTTACCACCATGCCAAAGGTTCAAACTCCAGGCATCATCTGCAATTCAGAACTTTTCTCATTTTTTTCCTTTTAAGTTTTTAGTATTACTGACTTCTAACTCTTTCTTGTTAGAGCTGTTATATTCACACCTTCACACCTTCTCTTCATCTTGACCTCCAGCGATGTCCAGAATTATACCTCACAGATGGCCATTCACCACCATTCAGAGGGAAAATGAAACATTTCCCTCCATTCTTTCCTCTGTCACCCTCAGCTCGTGTTTTGAAGTGAGTTTACATGTGCGTTGAAATCAGACTACACTAGTCGCTCGATTGGCACGAATAATTCATGCCGCCAGTGGACAAGCAGTTTGACAGATTACGGGGGCTGTCAAGACACCCACAGTGGCTGTGGGCAGCGATCTGCACTGTTTACGACGTCCTTGTTGCTGGGCTACACAGGGTTGATCGTTTAGGTCCCACCACAACAATCCATAAAGAAGTTAGCCAGCGAGCTAGCAGCCACAGCTAATTTAATGGCTGTAATGGACGAAACGTTTGCATGCTCTGCCTTTGGAGCCACCACGAACACTGTGTTGATGGTGGTGTGCGTCTATTACAACAGGCTAGTGAAGGGTACAGCCAGTCGTACAACTTTTTAAAATAAATTCCTATTTTGGGGGTTGCGCCCGTAGATGAATATACAGAGTTCTGTCATGTAGATCAGCATCTCGGCGTTTCCACGTCATTCCAATCATACTTGGCATTACTAGGAAAGCTTCTCCTTCCAGGTCAGCAAAATATGGCACATGCAAAGGTGGCTAGCTCGTCGCCCACACGCTCTCTAAGTCGACAAACAGCTCAGATATCTGGGACGGTAGTCCGGCTACATTCAGACTACTCCGGGCCGATTCTGGTCGCGTTACGCCGTCCACGTGCATGTTGTGTAATCAAACTACCGCAGGAATTTCGTTTCCCTGCTTGCATGTCAGTTAAGTGTCACGGAGCCTAATAAGGTATCATTTCACGCGGCTAAAACAAATCAGTGCTGGCTCTCTCCGGCATCTCAGCCTCCTCTCTCCATTTCAGACTGACACCAGTGTGAGGGCAGCAATATGTGTAATTTTATGCACATATGGACATGAACACTCACCACCCACCACACCACAAGCTGTGCTTGCGTCGACCGCCAGTTCCAACTGTGAAAATATTTCACAGCCCCGATGAGATCTCTAATGTGCAATATGTTCACTAATCCAGCCACTTTGCCTCTCTCTGTGTCTTATTGCATGCTTAATCTCTCCCCTCCTCTCTCGCTGTGTGTCCATCAGAACAGCATCTGTTGATCTGTTTATACTCCGGGCTCGATCTCTTCAAATTGCCCAGTCTGTTGCCACTGATTCGTGAACAGAAGTCCTGAAGTTTTGTATGAAATTTCTGCACAAGCTTGTGCTCCTGCCTTTTAGTAACTGTTTTACTCACCCGTTATATAACAAATTCAGGAACAATACCCTCAGATGATGAAGAGGTTAACTTCTGCTCAGATCAGAGTTGCCCAGATCCAGTCCTTGAGGGCCAACGCTGAGCCGGGTTTTCTATCCTACCAGGCAGAAAATGCTTCCCCCAAGGAACCAGGGATCCAGCAAGGAAAAGGAAACATCTTCTGCCTGGCTCATCCGCAGCCCTCGAGGACTGGATACGATGATAGCATACAGATAGTGTAGTTTATTCCTGCATGCCGGTCACATCCCAATCACCAGTCCTGGTAATCCTGGAAACTTCACAATAAAGAGAATTTTTGGTTGGATTCTAAGAAACTTGCAGCTAAACAGGTGAAGAGATGTCCCCGCCGATGTCCCCACACGTCACCGTATTATGTGAAGTGGAATATTATACTGTGAAATGAAAGCACGCCGAGTCAGTCTCTGTAGGCTTTGTCTGCTAGAAATTAAAGGAGCGCCTGTGTTTTCCAGGACTTTGCTGATTCAATATTCCACATGGTGAGGGAGAAGTACCGGTCGCTGGTGGGCGGCTGCAGTCCAGCGCACGCTCGTCACAAATCCCTGGCAGGCATCGTAATGACCCGAGGTATGGCAAATTTCATTGACTTTTATATATCACTTTGAATTATTGAAGTGGCGCAATATAGAGACTGAGCGAGTGAGGGAGGAACAGGGAGAGAAATAGGATGAGAAATGACGAGGGAAGGAATTCTAGATAGAGAAATGATAGACCACAAAGAAGACAGAGTTTCTTCTTTGCGCTGTACCTTGCACGGGGAGTATATCTTCCTTCTGAATTATTGACAATTGAAGATTCCCTGAGAGGAATGTGTGCGTAAGAGTCAGTCCAGCCTGGACTTCTTGTCCTCTTGTCAGAGCCTCAATCACATCATGTGAGACCCTGTGACACGCCGGAGAAAGCATCAAAGCAGTCTCCCATTCTGGACCCCTTTATAGCCCAAATATTAGAAATTTAAAAGTTCACTCTTTGTCTGAGCACCAACGTCGATGCAGCACGTTGAGTCAGCTCATAGTCTATTCAGTCAGACGATGCTGGTCAGTCCAACCTGGCCCAGTCTCCCTGAAAGGTCCAGGTGCCCTTTAGCTGGTACAGCACGACTGTGGTACAGACATAAGAAGATTTCAGGACCTTCCTTTAGCACTTACAGTCAGCATGTATTTAAACCTTTCCTGTCACATTTCTTACCTTTGGACATACGTTCTCACTGCAAATGGCCTTTTTCACAACAGCACGAACAGCAGAAGAGGCATCGCATCTGTTCTAGGTTGGAGTTTCGTGGTTTATTTTCTGTAGAGCAGCGATTCTCTTTTGAACCTTTTTAATGGTTTAACAAGAACAAGCGTCGGAGGCCTAACAGCCCATTGAAGCCGCTGCTTTCACCAACACTGAAGTCTCCTTTAAGATAATCATCCAGACACGCAGAGGTTGATAAACAAGAAAAAAATATGTTTTTTTAATCTGAGGGAAAAAGTTTAAAAGTAAAAGCAGGTTTTCCTCTGTGCATAAAATCTGTGCTAAGAAGCAGAATCTGACCTGACGGAGGGGGATAAGTCCTTCCAGCAGGTCCTCAGCGAGCAGAAAACCCCTGACTGACTTTTTAAAGAGGGACATTTATTCATATAGTTCCACAAGACCAGAGCATCTAATGAAATGTGATCAAATGTTTACTTTATTTTATGTATGATTGTGTATTTGGGGTCAGGACTCTTTCAAAATAAAATTTCAACGGTGGTTCTGGTTAATGTTTTTAAGCAAATGGGTCAAATCAATGTTAGTAATAATCAACAATCAAAATAATCATGTAAAATCCAGTAAATCAAAGCAGGTATTATAGAGAAAAACCTAATATGCACTAATGGTATAGAAATGAGTCTCGATACTTAGTGTTTATTGCATCAGTATATAGACTAATGCACACACACACACACACACACACACACACACACAGGCGAGTGTTATCTACATGTGTGGCTGCTGCCGGCAGCAGGCAGCAGCCATGCAGGGGTCAGTGAGGAGGGGTAGATATCTCTGCTCTCTTTGGAGTGCTGCAGCTCATCAGCTGAGACTTCAGCGAGAGTCTTGCTCACCCTGACCTAATCTAATCGCTCTGCTCTCCCTCCCAGTAATTGCTTCTGTTTGTTTATTGTTAGCACGCGTTATCTTCAGAGATCCAGATGTTGAGCTGCCAAGTCCTCGCAGCGAGGCAGCGGAAGCGGCGTAGCGGAAAGTCTCAACACTCAGCGACCCAGCGTGACAGAAACACCCACACTTTCCCCTCTCCATCTCGCTGCGTCTCTCATGCCGGGTTGGCTCAAGAATGTTAATTACAGTGTGTCTCTGAAGTGCAGGCAGACAGCAGACCTCTGCCCGAGTTGGACATTGACCTCCCCAGGCACAGCAGAACAGGTTGCCACGAGCAGGCAGTTTCATTTTAATCTGTAGCACACCGAGTATGAAGATGTGGATAGTGTTTAGATGCGTTCAGAGACATAAAACGTCTAGAAAAACAGCAATTCCTCCTCTTGTTTGTTGTCTACTATGAGAAAATCTTCTTCTGAGGCGTTTCAGTACGACTCCAAGTGTGAAAGAAGGCGGCAAGCAAGATGTGAGCACGGGCTTTCAAACAACTTGATTACAAATGACAGTTAAGCTACGGTTCTTAGTCTGCATATCCATTTTCAAACGGGGATTTTTCCCAAGTCTTTATCTGCTTTTCCGGCTGCTGCAAAATTTTAATGTTCAATAATCTTATCCGGCGACAGAACCGGCGGCTAAACGGCGAAAAAACTGAGGCGACGTAGCCAGAGTGTGTTGCCAAGAGGGAGAGAGGGAGGTTTAAGAGCAGCATTCAGCAGGATTTCACAAAGACACCCTTGTATGTTCAGAGCAAGTTGGCTGTTAGAGCTCATAAAGATTCAACAGGGTGCTTTTTCTATACTTGCCACTCCGCGTGTGTGTGTGTGTGTGTGTGTGTGTGTGTGTGTGTGTGTGTGTGTGCGTGTGTGTGGGTCAGGCATTTCCGAGAGGTTCTTTGATTAAAATGGAATGTGCTGAAGGACATTTAGCGCAATCATCTGACATTCTTGGAGCTCAACTTCACACTAATGATTTTAATACAAGCTGACCTTGAGGGCCAATTCTGCTGCGGAAGAAATATTTTATTAATATCTCCTTAATGCTATTATTGGCTTTTATGAAGCTTTTTGTCCAAATGTTTGAAAATTTGCCTTCCTGTAGTCGTCGCTGCAAAGTTTTGTCAGTGTTGGATTGACAGCAAAATAGTTCTGAAATTGCATTTTTCTCCGCAGTTCTTCCGGATTCTTTATCCTAAAAACTTCTTCACATCAACGCATTTTTTATAATATAAAGATCCAACGTAGCAGGAATATTTCTCAGGTCTTCCATGGCTGTTATTTGCAGTGAGGTTTAGGCTTTATTCTTCTACATATTCACACACTCCATGTCGTCTGGTGCAACATTAAGCCGAGGCATACGTATAATACACCTGCCGTCGATAAATAAATACGGCCGACAACATTACCTCGGGATTTTATCAGCGGCTAATGAGTTCCTGTTTGTTGGAGACTAATTTGAGTTGATGTTGGTGATTAATCCTGAGCCTACAGCTAAGTGACATCAACAATGTGAGTGGCTTAATCTATACATGTGAGAGATTTCTGGTTCGGCAGCCATTTAAAATACTGGAGAATGTGGTTTTCTCCCCTCCATGAATTGTCTCAATTATGTTTCATAATGGCCCTGATAACGTCAGAACGTTTTCCACAGCGTCTCAGCATTAAGCCAGAGAAACGGCCTCTGTTAATGCTAATGTTAGCAATGACGAGTCACTGTTTTTGCCTCTCAGACCATTTATTACCTTATTATTTAATTTGATAAACCACCTGCACACCTGTTAGCGTGCTATGAACTAACATGCATTCCTTTATTTAACTGTAGAGACTATTTGAAATGTCTACGCCAACATTAAGTATAATTAAGTTGGTAAAATCAGCTAAATCTTACCTTTCCTGGAGAAAATTAGCATCTTTGGCATTGGTCCTCTAATTCTCTTCTACTTTCAGCCATCTCCATCTTTAAAAAGCATCTCTTGTTTAGTTTAACGTATAACGAGAATTATAACGATACCTTTTGGGCTTCCTGGATGCTGAAACGCTACTGACCTTCTGATTGGTGGTTGCTGGCGGGCGAAACTACAGAACAAAACACATTATTGACGTCTTTACATCACTTTCTTACATGTAGCTCCATTAAAAAGGTTACAAAGGTCAGGAACCATTTTGCTCCCCAGAGACAATAACACCAGTTTTCGCCTGGGCTGTCACCATACGTCTGAGTTGCCATAGCGAGGCGAGGTGTGCTCTGGGGTCCAGGTAGAGCTTGTGCACAGACTCGTGCAGCTCCGTTGCCATAGTGAGCGGATGCGGCTCTGCCTCGTCTCGTTTTGACCCTCTCCTTGTGATGCAGCTGATTATTCCTGGTTTAAAATCAGCACAGTTCCTGTGGGGCTCTCTATCTCTTCTCCATCGCGCTCTCTTTTTCTACCTCGCCGTCTCTCTCTTGTTCTCTGCTCTCAAACAAACAGGAGGCAACCTCAGTGCCAATTTCATGCCAGGATAGTGAGCAGCGCCGCCGAAATTATCCACTGCAAAATTGATCTAAACAATCGCAAAGTGGAACAGCAGGGAAAAGCAGGGGGAATGAAACAGGGAGAGTCTGTTTCATTCTTCTGAAAGAATGAAGAAATTGTCCCAGTGACAACATAGAAATGTTTACAGTGCAGTCAGTTTGCACCGTTTTGGGACCTAAATCTAAAATTAATTGACTGATTACCATCCAAGAGCGACAACAAACCCCCTTCGGCAGCACGTAAAATAGCCTACATGATCCTTTATCCTTTGACGTGGGTTGTTTAGCCCACCAGCGTCCCTTTTGTTCCCCATTTTTCATTCCTGACTCCTCAAAGATGCCTGGAATAGAAGCCGCATTTATGTACACACCACAGTTGAGATCAGGGCATCAAACAAGTATCGAAAGTTTTTCGGGTTGACAATCATGAAGTCTAGCCGAGATTATCTCGTTGCTCTGTAGTGCACGTGCAAACATTCCTCCCTGCACTCTTGAACTCGTGTCTGAGTATCGCAGGCTTCCTTTTCATTGTATCCACCTTTTCCCTTCCTTTACAAACTCCTCCCCCCTCTAATGTACCCTCCCCTGCCCTCCTTCCTCCTTCCTCATCAGTGGAGGTGTCAGAACTGCAGAGCCGCAGAGCCATCTGGGCCGAGGCTGATAAAAGCTCCCGTGTCGGGCCGGCGGCGCCTGCGGGTCTGCCAGGAGCCAGCGGAGCCTGACTTTCCGAGGTGATGGGAGAGATTTGTGGCAGCACGGGAAGGAATGTCATGCAGTTAACGCGCTGATCCAGCCGCTCACCCCTCCGTACCACCGCGGTCTGTCAGTCAGTCATGCTCTCAGTGGTGCCGCACTGGCCTGAATTCTCAACCAGTATAGAGACTTCATCCACAACGAGAAGCTAACACAGCGCAGGGAGGCTGTCTTAGTGTCTGTAGATGAGAATGCTGCTCAGATCAGAGGAGCAGAACTGGATCCTCCAGCTGCCCCTCATGGCGCGTCCTGGCATGAACCATCAGGCACTTTAAATTGTGTGTATGACTGGATGGGGTGGGTGGTCCCATGAAGGACTGCTTTCTCACCCAGGGACCTCTTGACCCTGGTCAGGGATGGTCTCAATGCAAACATCTTCAGAATTTCAGCGAGCCCTTCAGTCGCTCTCATACTGCACCGTAAGACACTTTTTTGCTGTAACCGTGCCAAAAGTATACCGGTTTCATGACATGACCTTCTCAAACTGGGAAGAACATTACCGTAGTGGATATTAATCGTCTTGATTTTGACTAACTGATTCCTGAATAAATCGGTTACAGCAATGAGAACTGTTTGTTAATATTAAACAGGGTTGGACCTTAGACACGCCCAGGTGGTGGCGCTGTCCACGGGCACCAAGTGCATCAACGGCGAGTATCTGAGCGACCACGGACTGGTGGTCAACGACTGTCACGCTGAGGTCACAGCCCGCAGAGCGCTGCTGCGCTTCCTCTACTCCCAACTTGAGTTCTTCTTGAGGTAAACCCAGTCACAGCTACACCTTTGCTCCGTGCACATCAACTACGACTCCATGTTATCTGTTAAACCGGAGCCCAGATGTTCGAAAACTCTGCCTCAACTTGTAATTCTGCACTTTTTACAATTTACTTTACATTTACTTTACGTTTTCTCTATAATGTACATTTCTTGTTTCTCATTATTTGAAAGGCTACAGCTACAATATGATATATAATCTTTGAGGTTTTTAGCTAATAAAGGATAAACAGCGATGGTTTTGGGCAAAGTATAAATTATAAAGTACTTTACTGTTTGTTTATTCTTTTATCTTTAGTATCTTATATAATATATATGCTGTATATATCTGGTGATTTCCAATCATTTATTTTGTGAGCTCTTCTTGCAAGAATAATAACAATAATAAAGTTTGAAAAATGAAGGCAGTTAGATATTAAATATAGATACTCATTAATAATGTGTCCGCATTAAATATACATTTTACGTACATTGGTGAGAAAAGCCATCGTCAGCATCTCAGCTTGATGCCTTATTTGATGGGTTTCACCTTCAACCTGTTACTTGTGAGTTCTAGTTTGTCACTCTCGGTCCGATATTTTCCTCAGTTTCAAAAGTTCTGCATGAGTTCTGCCTCCAAACCGTGTAGAAAACATCCAGTTTGCTATGTTTTTGTTAGCTCCCTGAGGAACTCCACAGCACAGCCGATTCATCAGATTAGTGTCCAGCAGTCCAGATAGTTGAAGGTCATATTTGCATACGCCACGCTGACTTTCTGTCAGCACAATGTGGGAAAAGCAGGTACGGACTTTTTTCAGCAGAGTAAAATGGCTAATGGGGAAGATAACTCAGAATGAAATGACCAAACAAAATGCCACAACAGCCATATTTACACTCTGAAAGGACATTAGAGGCGCAGGGGAGTTATAGAAAGGTGCTTTGCTATGCATCATGATGCATGCTTAAAATATACCCCCCCGACACACAGACACACACACACACACACACACACACACAGTTTAAAATGATTCTGAATAACATTTGTGACTGAACCTGGAAATACTGTCAGCATATTATTTTAAATTCAGTTAACACAAATCCAGTTAAGTGAGGGGAATTGCAGTTTATGTCGGTATGTTGGCATAAAACTACGGACTTCACAAGGCTGGGGAAGGCAAAAAAGGTTGTCAGATCAAACCCCCAGACTGGCAGGAGATTTAGGTCTAATTTCTACCCCCATCATCACCCCCTTGGGCCCTTGGGAGCCCACCTCTTTCTTATCATCCTTATGGATAAATGCAGAGAAATTATATCACCTGTATAATTAAGGAATAATTAAGGAAATTCGATACAAAGGGCACATTTAGGTGTAAAATTATTCTGATATAATCAACTGGTGGATGCTTTATGTAGTTTCTCTCTACTTTGCGAACACTTCTCCTAAATTCCGCAGCCTTTCTTTTAGCCTTGATCATGTGCCGTGTGTAGCCATAGGTCCAAGTTTGAATGCTGGCTGGATCCCCTGAGCCAGTCTGAATCATGTCCAGGAGTCTGTATGACAGCAGGAAATGGACTGTGGTATCACACACTCACTGTCCATCCTTCTCTGTCTCTGACTCGCTCCGGCACTGGAACCCAAATGTGAAAATCTATTTCTCCTGCTGAGATGAATGGTCTTGCCTCCCTCATCCGTCTCCCTCGTGCTTGTTGTTTCTCCCCCTTCCCCCCCACTGAAGTAAAAGGCCCGAGGACTGGGAGGAGTCGATATTTGTTCGGCACAAGGAGCGCGGCTACAGGTTGAGGGACAACGTCCACTTCCACATGTACATCAGCACGTCACCGTGTGGGGACGGGAGGCTCAACTCGCCATATGAGATCACCAGTGACAGTAAGAAATCAACCTGCTCTTTTCCTTACCAACACAGAATCTAGCCTTTTTTTTTCCATGTAATGTTCCTTCTCTGACCATTTAAGCGCACGTGAGCGTGCATGGCGGGGCGGGGGGGGTGACGTCTATGAATGAAGATGAAGGCTGCAGTTTCCAAGTCAGCTGTCTGAATGTAATCTGCAGCCACAGCAGACAGTGGGCCCAGTAAGAGGATGATGCTGTCACAGGAAGTCTTTGAACCAAACGATTTTGGTTATTAAACCTTTAAAATGTTGCGCAGTGCATTCAGGGAGATTAGAAAAAAAAATCCAAAAGTACCTTTTCCTGACGGTTATTAAACACCAGTGAGCTGGAAGACTGGGGGATGGGGGGGGCCTCGGGTTAGACTTTCACATATGAGGAGAGAAATGAACGATTATAAGGAAAACACAGTGATTACATCCAATGTAGTTCCAGTTTACAACCTGGAAAAATGATTCGGCTTCTCTGAATTACCGCAAATCTACTCGTTATGTGGCTCAGTTGTGGGTCTGGCCTCCGCCTGTCTGGAATCCTCCTGAAATGGTCTTCTGGGGGATCTCCTCTTAGACCTGGATTAAGGCAGCGCGGTGGTTGTGGATGCGTCGCTAATGTCCCAGAGGTGCTCGATTGGATTTGGGTCTTGGAAATGGGCTGGAGGGTCGATAACGTCGAATGCCTTCAACTTTGTGGAACGATCCAGCACCAGGAGGCCCAGCATTGTCCTGGACCTGGGCCCACCTGGCGGTCTGAGGCATGCCCTGGTCGTTCTACTGGACTTTACTAAGCAGAATGTTCTCCACAACCTCTTCTGGGATTCTCAGGGAACATGTGTGAAGGGAACAGGAGTGGGCTGCTGGAGAACATGTTGTACAACTCTGGCAGTGCTCCTTGTACTCCCGTTTATACAAAGGAGCAGCATCACCTTCCGCTGACTCTTCTGCACTCTTGAGACACAGCAAACCGTCCAACCTTGGTGCAGGTGGACGTGGGAGGAGCTGCAGTACCGCAGTAACTTCTACGGGCTTCATCTTCTAACGCCGAGGGGTCTGGAAAATGCAAAACTAGCCGAGAATTCATCGGAAAAGGAGATGGAAACCATTCAGATGAGCTGTTGTTGGAATTAAACAAGGCTAATTAATCACCTCTGTCCTCGCGTGAGAAGGGAACCGATTTATTCACGGGCGTTTGACCCTCTCTCATATGACAGGTGAGGATATGCAGACTTTCTGGATGGTACCGAAACTTCTCCCTCTAGATTAATGATGTATCAGACCAAACAAGCAAATTAACGAAATACAAAATAGAGGGAGCACCCAGGCAAGTTTGGCTCCAGTTGAGACCCATCAGCTGGGTGTGCTGGGCCTCTTTTGCTGTCTTGTTTTTGCAACAATTGTAATTTTGTGGTTAATATCCAGTTGAGTTCCGCCTCCCGTGATCACCGACAAAATCCCGAAGAAGTAGAGAACATTGCGTGAGTGTTCTGTAACTAGAAATTTAATTGTCAATTTTAGCTGTTCGCTCCACCAAACCTTTTTGCTCCCTGATTGACTCTGAAGGAGCCCGTTGAGCCGACTTTGTTACAGGGAGAGGAGGTGGCACCTGACCAGCTGGCTACTGCGTCAGCCGAGTTCTAGTGGTTAATTACATTGTGCACCAGGAGGCGACAGAAGGTGGCCTGACAGGGCTGTGATTGCACCTATTGTTGTGTTGGCAGTACACAGCAGCAGACACCTCATGAGAAAGCACCGCAGCCACCTACGGACCAAAATCGAGTCCGGCGAGGGGACCGTGCCAGTGCGGAGTCGGGGGCCTGTGCAGACGTGGGACGCCATCCTGCAAGGAGAGCAACTGATCACCATGTCCTGCACAGACAAGATCACCAGGTCAGTGGCACCGCGGCGACCTTCTGACTCGCTTTTGTCGTCAGGGTGGCAAAGAAAACCCATTGTTAATTTGTTGGCTTGTTTCACAAAAGCAAATCTAGATTTCCTTCTATTTCTCAGCGTGGGAGCGAAACCGTCATCACATCGTTCACCCGGGGGGTCTCTGGTCTGGTTAGAGGAAGAGAAAAGCAAAGGGATTGTTGGGGGGATTAACTTTATTATGGAATTAGACTAGTTATTAGAAACACTCATCTCTGTTTAAATAAAGGGTTCTTAAGTGCGATATATGTGCTCAGCAGAGGTTTGTCTGATATTTATCTTGGTGCGTTGTTGCGCACAGCTGTGGCCTTATATTGATGCCACATGCACTTCTAAAGTGTGTGTGGCGGTTATTGATTTTTCATATGTGATTTGAGCTGCTAATCCAGCTGTAATGAATTTGTGTTCCACCCACGTCATCGGTTTAATCTTCGTCGCTGAATCTTGTCTTGATGTTTGTGTCCAACCGAGTTCTGGTGCTTTACTGAGCACAGTGAGTTCAGTCCTTTTCACCCTTTCAGTAGTCCTTAGATTCCAGCCTATTCCTATTCCTATTCCACACCGAACCCAGAACTATGAGGTAGTCCTGCTCCACCATGGGTGATAGAATTCTAGCATCTGAATGAGAAGTGTGTCAGTAGTAGCACATTTTCATATCTTGCCCAGACTTTTCCACTCTTCAGTCATGGGTTTGTAACCCTTTTTCATGGTCAACAAAAGCCCACTGGAGCCTGCATGTGTGCTTTAAAATGTTTTCTACGTGTGCAGGTCTCTGCAGGGATGCAGAACGCTCCTGGTTTGCGTCCACACCTCCATATTTAAACTGTAGGTGGAGCATCAACCTGTGAGAATGTTCATTCGCTGGATATTTAACAAGATGTTGAAAACAACGTCCTATCACAGATGATTAAAATGACATTGGTGAACGCCTGACGCATCGATATCGCAGCCCAACTGTCCGTCCTACCGATGTCATCAGGTCGAGACGTCAGCATTTACTCCAGCAGCTTCACCGAGTTTTTGCGGCTGTGATTAACCCATCCTCTCGGACCTAGATTCACTGGTTTGCTTGGTTAGAACCACCCAAAGGTGCGGATATTTATAAAAGCTTTACAAAACACTGCTAACCTGTTGGATCGGTTTGTGACATGGTTTTACTAGGACCAAAATAGGAGCTAAAGCATAAATTCAGCTTAGTAAGTGTTGCACTGTGCCAAGTGAGCCATAAAAGCCTACAGCTGAGCCGTGATTCTGGCCCACACAGAGAAAGAAGGGAGAGACATCATGAGATGGAGAGAGAGAGAGAGAGAGAGAGCGCTGGAAACGTCTCCCGTGGAGCCTCTGTTAATTTGACCAATTTGATTCACTTGGCCCAGGCTGGAGATGGTGTGATTAAATCTACCCAGGTCACCAACGGAGGTGAAAGCAATTACTTTACAAACAAAAAAACGCAGTGACAGGGGGGAGGGGGGGAAAGGGACACCCCGCTAGTGAGCCCCTCCCATCCTTCTGTCCTTTCCCATCTCCCCCAGCCAGACGATGGGCCCCTCTCTTCTCTGCAGCCTGTTTTTTTTTTGGTCCTTTTTATTGCTATAAAGGAAGGGTCATTGTCGTTACAGTGAGTGGGTCAGCGAGGGCTAGTTTATCAAGGTCACACACACACACACACACACACACGGGTGCAGACTTATAATGATCCCTGGATCCTCTCCTTGTCCCCTGTCACGCTCCCTCTGTAGCCAATCATTACCTTTTTATTTCATTTCCATCTGCTCCTTATTATGATTCAGCTTTGACCAGTGTGGATTTTAGGATCGCGGGTTCTATTTTAACTGTTTTTGGCAGCCCTGACGACGGCCATTTTTCCATTCCTTGGCCCTTTACTAATATTTAATTTAAAGTCGACAGCTGGATTTAATTGAGGGGCCTAAATGGCTTTCATAAACGATGATGTTCTTAATTCCACTGCAGTTTTATGCAGATGATCACATTACTTTAATGGTCGGCATTTAGCGGGGAAGGAAGAAGGGATAGACGTAGGAAGAGAGAGAGAATCATGTGCGGTCTCTCCCCTCTCCTCACTTTAGATTCATGCAGCTGAGCCAGATGGCTGTCTCTTCTTGCATGAGATTAGAAGATGTTTCTGATTCACGGTGTTGCTTTCTGGGTAAATTAATATTTCAGGCTAAACTATTTCTGTTTTGGTGGAGTGTCGACGTTGGGTGTGCAAGTGTGCGCTGTATTTGCCTGAATCCTCCTCTGTGTGTTAGGGGGAAGGACAGAGCACGCTGACAGATTGCAGGTAAAATGTAGGCAGGCAAACCTGAGTGCATTTACTGATTCCAGGAAGCTGTTGATTTTAATTGACTGCTTGGGGTGTGAACAAAGCCATAATGAGTTATTATTAGGGCAGGCAAAGGGAAAAAACACATTATATGCAGTCACTGTAATTGCATCCATGATAAAGAAACATTGATTAAGAAAAAGAACAATGTTCTTAAAATTAGTAGCTTAATGTGGAGCTGTTAATTGCATCTGGCGGAGGTTCATTAGTGACTAGTCTTGGTGTGCGCAGACGATGAGCGGCGCTCTCACCATTATGAATGGCAGGAGTGGTAATAAACATGCTAATTATCATTTTCCGTCCATAAATTAGCATCTGCTGGCTAAACAGAGGCAGTTTGGAGAGGAGGTGGCACCTGACCAGCTGGCTACTGCGTCAGCCGTTAGCGCTGGCAGGAGCTGCGCCGCCACTGATTTGGTGTCATCGCGGAACTCCAGGAACAAACGCGGAAGTGATTGCACGGGAATCCATGCTAGCTTTCCTGCTGCGCTGTGCAGTGCATTAACCTCAGTGGCACTCATGGATGCTGGCATGGTAATGTGCCGCTCCGTGTAATGAATGCTGATGGACTGACCTCTGTGTGTGCACAGGCGCGCTCCTGTGCGTTTTTTCTGTGTGTGCGTGCATGTCGACTGTTATTCATCACGTCCCACATCAAGATAATGATCAAATTGTCTCTAGCTGTCATTGAAGCGCTCGCTCCCATCTCCCTCTCCTTTCATCCTGATTCTATCTCTCCTCACCTGTTCTCCGTAACTGCTGCTCTTCCTTTTCTTTTTTTCTGTTGTTTACGTGACCCTCGAGGGTCACCTATACTAAATAACGCTAGGACGGTGATATTTCATTTCATGTCGCGACACATCAAAAGTGTCAGAGTAGATCTGTCTCTCCGACACTGTGATCCAACTACTTTAAAATCTACTGGGGACAAACTGAATTGGCAGAAATTGAAAGTTAGCACCTCACATTGACCTCATACTTCAGAGGTGCTAAATTAAATGTGTCCTGACCTCAGTGGCGCCGTGATAGCGATGCCTTTACTGATTTTGGATTGCATTTTGTCCCTCTGCTCTGCCTGTCAACATATCTTCCTCCCTCAAAGCCTGTCGCCATTTCCTCCTCAGATGGAACATCCTGGGCCTGCAGGGGGCATTGCTGAGCCACTTTGTGGAGCCCGTGTACCTGCACAGCGTCACCATCGGCAGCCTTCGCCACACCGGCCATCTGGGTAGAGTTTTGAACCAGCGGCTGGAGCGCCTGGGACCACTGCCCACCACGCACAGACGCAACCAGCCCCTGCTCAGCGGTACGACCACCAAAGTACAAACACGCAGCAAAGAGCAGGGGTCCCACATCCGGGGTGGGGGTCCCACGTCCTCATGGGCCGCAGACGAGCCTGATTTTCTGTCCTAACAGGTGGACTTTCACCTGGGATCCCACATTAGTCGGTGGAAGCATGTTCTTGCTGTTAGGACAGAAAACCCGGCTTAGCTGGGGCCCTTCAGGACTGGACCTGGGCAGAGTTTCGACTTTAAGGTGCGAATGATGCCATTTATGGAAAATGGACATTTCTGCTTCATTTTTGGTTGTGGAGAGGGGAGACGGGCGTGGTCGTCCTGTTAGCTGCATAAAAAATGGCTGATCCGATTTAGTTCCAGTTTTTAAAATAGTCAAACAGGATTTGTGTGTGTAGGTGTGCGTGTGCGTGTGTGTGTGTGTATCTGGGGTTGTGTG